>NC_056751.1:343093147-343288147 GCF_019279795.1 Protopterus annectens | reverse complement strand
TCCTTGACTCCCCTGGGTTGTCCCCATCTACACCTATCTGCCCTGGGTGCTGAGTCTTCTCCTTTGGTCTCATCAGGGCAGCCGGTCCATTCTAGCTTCAAAAGAGTCATGTTACAGGACTAGTACAAAAAACCTATGGCAGTCTATGAAAACAAGGAAGCCAAAGACATGTAAAAACAATTATTTTAATGTATCAAGTTAAGGACGACTTCAGAACAATGTATAAACTAAATCAAGCCCTTAAATAACTAAAATATATCACAGGCTCCTCCGTCACCTGTACACGTTAAAGTGACAGCTCAAATAAATACAGTATCAAGTACCTCGTAAATGCAATACCTAAAAAGCTATAAAAATACACAGTGAAAACACTTAAATATATCAATAAACAATATTTAATAAATAATACATAATATAATTTATGATTTGTAATTTATAATGTAGCTGGTCACAATGCTAAAACACAGACAAAAATGTGATTGTTGAGCCCTAGAAAAACCCCAGCATTCAACTTTAATTGCCAGTGTGTGATTCACAGTATTTATTAAGGGTTTCCTACATTCCCCTACAGGCTATCCAGTCCACCTGTTGAAGTGCAAAGAATTTGAAAACACTCTGAGTACTGGTGTAGGTATGTTTATATAAAGAGTTTCAGTCCTGTGGGAGATGTCATGCATATGGTCATATATAGACTTTTGTATATTGTTTTCCCTGTGTAGAAGGCATCACATTTTGAACAACACACAGTGTGAGTGAGACACTTGGAAGAACAACTGAAATATCTATTTGATTTAATTTCTAAGTTGCATGCTTTCAAAAATATTTTTCCACATTCATAACATGCACACATTGGGAACACATACCATATTTAAAAGTCCCAATTTTATTTTTATTTTTTGCAAGGAACTATCATTAAATTTCTCAGGTAATTCCTCAATATTTTTCTGTTCTTGGTTTTGACATTTGTCACCCAGACTGAGATTGACCTCATTATGGTAGTGGGGAAAGTGGTCCTGAACAGAGGTTTGACCCTTTAGACTTTCCCCCTTTAAAGAGGTCAGCATGCTTAGCACAATGGTCAAATCTGGATTTTAGCAAGGAGCTGCAGGAGCTGATGGCAGAGGCAGAAACAATCCAGGAGGAGATGTTAAACTCTGTCATAGGTTCATAGGTGTGTACTAGGCTAATGGCCCTGGGGCCTTTACAAGCCTAGCCATAGGATTACCCTGGCATAGTGCCATCCAACCTTAGTTCCCAGTGCCTCTGTCGAGTAGAGCCACTGGTGTTATCCCCAGGGTGAATTTTCTGTTTCCCATCCACTCATCAAGATTTCTCTTGAAGAGGGTCAGCAACTTGCTCTGCTTGACATGTATGGGACATCTTTCCATAGCATGGACAATCTCTGGGTTATGAACCTGTCCCTTCAGCGTGTTCTGTTAATTGTGGTAATGAGGTTGAGGTCTCTGGAGCGTGTGTTGCAAAGGGATTGGGATTTCTTTAGATGTAGCATTTCTGATAGAGGTGGGTCAGACATGGCTTTGTAAGTCTAGCAGGGATCGCCTCTAAGTAGGCGATATGAGACAGAGAATAGTTGGAGTTTTTTGTCTGTCCATACAGGACAAGTGTTTAAGGCCTAGGATCCTCTTTGTGAGGTACTTTTGCAGCATCTCCAGTTGTTGCAGGTGTCCTAGATATATGCCAAATGGGGTATTGTACTCTATGACTGGCTTAATGAGGGAGAGAATGACCTTTTTCCTGGATACAAAACCCTTAGTAATGAGATGTGCCACATAGAACGACTTTCTGACCACAGTGGCATTGTGGTGATCAAAAGAGAGGCTGCTGTCAACCTGTGTTCCCAGATCTCTTATAATGTCGTCTTTGTTCAGTGGACTACCATCAATGTGGTAATTCATGGGAACCAGGTTTTTCCCAAAGGCGATTACACATTTTTTGGCATTGTGCATAAGGCCATGGTTCTGACACCAGTCGTTGGTCACAGTGAGGCCATTCTGTAGGATGTCAACATCACTTGAGTTAATAATTGCTCCCAACTTGCAATTGTCTGTGAACTTTGTCAGCCAGAGTCCCTTTGTGTTGGCCTGGACTTCAGAGAAGTAGATACCAAACAGGAGAGGGCCCAGGACTGAACCCTGTATGACTCCACTCATGACTAATCTGCAGTCTGACTTGGAGTCAGCTACTTTCACACTGTGGGTTCTATCTGTGAGCCAGTTTGCAACCCACCTAGTGATATAGGGGTTGATGCCAAGCTTAGTGAGTTTTTCTATGATTCCAGTGTGGGGAATGGTATCAAAAGCCTTGGCCAGATCAAGGTAGGCTGTATGAACCACCTTGCCTTCATCCACAGCTCTGGTGACTGACTCAAAGAAGTCGACCAAGTTGAGCAGGCATGATCTACCCTTCACAAAACCAAACTGTGTGGGATCCAGAGTTTGGAGATTCCCTATATCCTTGTCTATTAGGTCCATGATGATGCATTCCATAGCTTTGCATATCAGACTGGTCAGGCTAATGGGGCGATAGTTTCCAGGGTCTGTAGTCAGTCCTTTGTGGAGAGGGTTGACTGTAGCAGTGCACCATTCGGCAGTGACAAAGTCTGAGGTGAGGCTGTGATTGAACAGGGCACACAGGAGAGGTGCCAGTTCACTCTGTAGTTCATGTAGAACACAACCAGGGATATTGTCAGGTCCCCCTAGAAACTGTATTATTGGCCTTGGACAGTGCTGTTTTAACCTCTGCAAAATACTGGGTGCCTGCTAATCTACTGATACTGTGATTGGCTTTTTGGGGGTTGGGGGGGGTAAAGTTGGCACTGAATCTGTTGGCCAGTATACTGGCAATATCTGTTGGCTCGGTATAGGAGGTACCATTGTGCAGTAGCTGAAAGCAAATCTGGTTATTGCCATGGAGATTCTTTACATAAGTATAGAGGGCCTTGTGGTTGTCTTTAATATCTGCTGCAATTCTGTTTTCATACGTAGCTTTAGAGGATCTGTTGAGGGATCTCAGCTTTTTGTTGAGGCAGATAAAGGAGTTTTTCCTGTCTTGGGACTTCACCTTATTCCACATCAGCTTCCTCCTTTTGTTGTAGAGTTTGTTTATGGCAGGGGACCACCAGATTAGCTTCCTTTTTTGGAGGAGAGAGTCTTGGTTCTATTGGGTATGGCGAGATCCATGCATTTAGACGAGATCCATGCATTTGTGTACGTGTTCGTACAGTGCATTGGTGTATGATTCTGCAGTCATGCAACTATTCTCCATTTGCATGAGTGCCATGAAGTTAGCCACCTCTGTTTTTATGATCCCAAAGTTAGCTTTGGAGAAGTTTTTCATGGTGGTTACCTTTGCTGGGGGGGGTGGATTTCTAAAGTGATTAGTTTGTGATCGAATCTAACCTGGGAGGAGCTGACTATTGGTGTAGAGCAACGGTCATCCATGTTAGTAATGACCAGGTCAAGGATGTTGCTACCTCTAGTGGGGGTAAGAACGAGCTGGTCCAGGGCACTGGAATTAATGAACTCCAGGAAACGTTGGGCAAGTGTATTGGTACATGAGTAGTTTACCTAGTTAATGGAAGGGTAGTTGAAGTCACCTAGTATGAGATTTTTAGGTTGGACCCTAATATTCTCCAGGGTGCGTAGGAATGGGGAGTGCGAGTCTTGGGACATGGTTGGGGACCTATAGCAGGCTACGACCTGAATCGCTGTCTTACCCAATGTTAGCTACACCTGAAGTGTCTCTGATACATTATGTTGGGCAACCAGTATAGAGATGTGCACATCCTTTATGAATATGGAAACACCACCACCTTTGGAGCTTCGGTCTAAGTTCTGGGGATGAAAGTTGTGGAATGAGTTATATCCTGGTAGTATAGGGGTGATTTCTGCTGTCTTGAACCTGGTCTCTGTTGCAGCACAAATGTCGATGTTCTCCATTTTAAGGAGTGCCTCAAGCGAGTGCATTTTGAGATTTAGACTTCTTGCATTGAGCAACATGACCCTCAGATTGCATTTGTTTGTAGCTGTTACGATGGTAATTTGGTCTTTGGAACACCACCAAAAAAAGGCACTATAGGGGCGGCAAGAGCCTTGGCCAGTATTCAGAAGCCCAGGGGTGAAAAATGCAGGCTATCTCTGGCAAAGCATTAAGGTCTGTCAATCATGTCATCCCAGGCATACTGGATCCCCTTAGAATGATGCCAGAAACTTAGCCAGTTGTTGAAATCAGTCATTTTCTGCTTGTACTGTGGTATCATTCTGGGTGATGGTAGGATGCTGCTGAGGGCTAGGGTCATTCCCGACTGGGCTACATAATCCAAGAGTTCCTCCATGTCTGTTTTCATGTAGTCCAGGGAAGTATGTCTCATGTCATTCACACCCACATGTACAATGATTGAGTCATATTTATACCTGTTGTTGAGAGACCTGAGTGCATGCGTTATGTGTCGAATCCTGGCACCTGACAGGCAGCTGACTGTTACTTTCTCCTTATTCAACCTAGTGAGTGGGGCATCAGTGTGCTTCACTATCGAATCACCTATGACTAGTGTGTTGGGCGTGCTATTTTGCCTTTGGGGCTTTGGTTGAGTGGCACACTGTGTAGGAGAGTTACATGTCTCGTGATTAGTGTTGTGTTGTGTTGTGTTGTGGTGGTCAAGTGCATTTCTGCCTTGGAGGGCTCTGCTGCTTGGGTAGATTTTTATTGAGAGCCACCGTGAAGGTGGGTGTGTGGTTTGTGTTTTTATGTGAAGGCAGTGCTGGTGTGTGTTCTAGAGGGCTGTGTGTTCCATGTGGTGCAAATGTTGACATTCTCCTCTTGACCAGCTATTCCGGTCTTTGCTGGAGAGTGCGTGGCTTCCAATTTGGATATATAAGTGCATCTCTCACAAGTCTCAGTGTTGGAAGGTTTGAGGAGAGGATTGTCGGTGTACATGAATCAGTTGCTACATTGCCTCAGGATGCCCAAGTTCACCAGGTTAATAGGAGAAAACACAGGGAACTAACCTTTAGACATGCGTGGTGTGGTAGAAATTGATAATAAGTACTAGATCTGTTGCCTTGTAGAACATTTAGTACTGGTAGCACTTGTGTGCTCCAATAATTGCTACAATAAGTCTGGTAAAGTGCTAGACTAATAAGCTAGTATAAGTGCAGGAGAGGGGAGGAGAGAACTAGTAGATCTAAGGGAAAAATTGAAGAGCACGCACTGGCACCGCTCAGAAGCTTTCAAACAGTCCTGGATATAGCAAGTCTGTATCTGGACTAGACTAGTTACGGTAAAGGCGGGAAACAAGAGCAAATGTGGGCTTTTAGACTGGAAAGTTGAGACAGGTGGAAAAACTTACCACTCCCACTGATAAGCTAGAAGGTTACCCTCCAACACAGAAAGGCTTGGGGGGCTCATTAGCTTACAGTCTTGGACACAGCAAGTCTGTATCTGGACTAGACTAGCTACAGGAAAGGGGGGAAACAAGTGCAAACACAGGCTTTTAAGCCAGAAAGTTGAAAGAGATGGAAGAAATTGCCCAAAAGGCCAATAAACCACAAATCTGGACCAGAAACCACTCCTCTTGTGGTAGATAGGCTACCTAGTGCTTACCACTGTCGATGCCCCTTCCACTATTAGAGTCATACATTAGGGCATTTTGCAGTCCATGAATAATATTAAAATGTATAATTATAGTAGATTAACTTTTGAACCTGATCATTTTTATTCTGTTCCAGAGGGGATTTCAGTTTGTACCTAGTAAGTGTATAGATATTACAAAATTTATTATATATTTATTATTGGAATGCCTGAGGCTCAACAGTCACATTTCTATTGTCTGTGTTTTAAAGTTATGATCAGCTAAATTATAAATTACAAATTATAAATAATATTTTATATTATTTATTAAATATTGTTCATTGATGTATTTTAAGTGTTTTCACTGTGTGTTTTTGTAGCTGTTTAGGTATTGCGTTCACAAGGTCCTTGATATAGCATTTATTGGGTGATTTCATTTGAGCTGTCACTATAATTTGCACAGGCGACTGGGGAGCCAAAGTCATGTGATGTATGTTAGTTATTTAAGGGCTTGATCTGGTTTAGTTTGTGTTGTTCTGAAGAAGTCCTGAATACCAGACAAAAGAGCTTAACTTATATATTGAAGTAATTGTTTTTACTCATCTTTAGTTTCCTGGCTTTTGTAGCCTGCCACAGGTTTTTTTGTACTGGTTCTTAGTGTTTCCTGTGATTGCTCCATTTTTCTGCTTCTTTTACAGGACTCCTCACATACACCCAGGTCCATTTCCACAATGAAGTTCCCTAGAAGCCTAAGTGCAGGAGGAGGCAGATTGGTTCCCTACAGGAGTTGTTAACAGAAGACACTGACTTCGATGAAAGGGAAGGGTCCCCTGATTATCCCTTGAGGATGTCACATTCAGAGAAATTCTCGAGGTTCTGAGACACAAAGGTGGTTGGTCTTCCAAAGCTCCTTCCCAGGAGTGTTTCTTGAAGCATTTGGAACTGGCTTAACTATGTCCTGGGTGGTACCCCTGGTGGATGAAATGGTGGACCTCATTTCCCATCAGGCTTGAAAAAATATGTATATGCTAGAACCCACTTCTAGAAAGCCAGACAGGTACCTAGTTGCACCCAAGCACTATGCCCATTGTAGCAGATGTCCCCCACTTTATGCCATGGTGGTTGCCGCAGCCACCAGAAAGAAATGGAAAATCTGTCTGTTCACCCCTGTCCCCCAGACAAGGAGTCTAGGGACTTGGACAGATATCGGGAAGTGAATTTTTGCTTCAGCAACCTTTGCTCTATGGTCTCTTTATTACCTGGCACATTTTACAGATTCCAGAGGGATTTGGCTAAGGAACATAACAAGTCCCTCTGAGGGTCCGTATCTGCAGAGAATAAAAGTACTGTTTCCTTACAACTGGCTACCCTTCAGTCCCTGTGAAATGCATCCATGTGGCTGATTTCCCATGCTGTTGGGGGTGTTTCAAGAGCAGCAGGTTCAGTCATTACATACTGACTTTGCAGAGCCCTACAAGATATCTTTTATCAATGCACCCTTTAATGGTTCCACATTATTTGGACCCAAAGTTTAAGAGACACTCTCCAGGAGTGAACAGGATAACAAAACCCTATCTGCCATAGGGATATGTTTTTCTACTCCTCAGAGGGACCTACTCAAGAAACCAGAAAGGGGGTAGAAAGAGGACTCTTATGGAGATAGATCCCTACATGGAAAGGGGGGAACTGTAATGGCAGATGTCCCCATGCACAAAGGGGACTTGCAAAACCAAGGCTTCAGAGACCCCTTTACTGAGAAGTCTTTCCAGTTACCTGATTGCTGCACTCTGGAAGCAGTTGGGAGGCACTTATATCTGCATGTAGAAGTCTGGACATCCATCATTGAAGATGTCTGGGTGCAGAGAATAATTAACAGAGGTTATTACATTCCCTTTTCCATTCCCCCATGAAAACTTCCTGATGTACCATCTCATCATAGGAAGGAAGCAGTCTCAAAGATAGAAAAGTTAAGAAAGAGTCATCCAAGAGGTCCTAGCAGACCACTGAGGATTCAGAACGTATTCAAGATTCTTTTTGGTGCAGAAGAGGATAGGGGACCTCAAGCCAGTGTTGGACCTAAGCCACTTGAACCAGTTTGTCAAACACTCCAAGTTATGATTGGCCATGGTTCAATCAGTTCTCCCTGTTTTGAGGAAGGACGATTGGATATGCTTGATAGATCTCCAAGATGTGTACTATCCCATAAAAATAAACAGACAATCCTGAAGATACATTCAGTTCTGGCTAGGATTCAGTCAAATCCAATTATGTACCCTGTCTTTTGGTCTCACTACAGTCCCCCAGGTGTTCACCAAATGCATGACAGTGGCTGCAGCTCACCTGAGACTTCTGGGATTCTGAGTGTTTCCATGCCTCAACGACTGGCTCCTCAGAGGCTCCCACAAGGCATCTGCTGACAAGGGCCAGGGACTACCTGCTCCATTTACATCTACTCCTGGGCATTGTAATCAGCTAAGACAAATGTCACCTCCTTCCCACCCAGATCCTGGAGAACATAGGTGCTCATCTGGATACAGTTTTTCAAGTGGCTCAACTTCCTGTGTCCATATTATCCAGTTACAGCTTCAAGCAACAAATCTACTGCCTCTTTAGTTGCCACTAGCCAGGCTGGTCCTTTAGATACCTGGATCAGTGGTGTCCTCCTTAACCCTTCTAACCTTAGTAAGATAACACATAAGAATACTACAATGGACTCTAGCAGTTCAATGGTCTGTGAATCAACATCCCATGACATCTCCCATTCAAATCACAAAGATCTGCCAACAAGATGTGTCCTGGTGGATCCACACACCAAAGGTTACACAGGGCTGCCTCTTTGTTCTTCCATTGTCCAAGGCCACAATGACCACAAATGCTTCCCAGCAGGGGTGAGGTGGCATTACCTTAGACAGACAGTCCAAGGCACGTGGTCCCCCTTGGAGGCCAACCTTCACATCAACATCCTAGAGATGAGGGCAGTCCTTCTAGCACTTCAGGCATTTCAAGACATTCTTCCTCAAGGGACAGTTGCCATACAGACAGACATGTCAGTGGTCTAGTACTTCACCAAACAGGGAGGAACCCATTCTTACCCCTTGTGTCAGGAGACAATGACAGTGTGACAATGGACAATTTCTTCCAGCTGCTTTCTTTTAGCAATGCACATTCCAAGGAAGTCTAACATTTTAGTGGACAGACTGAGCAGATCTATTCTTATGTTTCATGAGTGGTCTCTCAATCCTTCAGTGGTGGAACATATTTTTTGCCCCTGGGGCCAACCATGCTGCAACCTTTTCACTTCGGTCATCAATTTCAAAAGCAGCAGGTTTTTTGCCCTCCCCAGAGATGGAGTCATGGAGGGGATGGCCTGATACATGATTAGCCTCTCAGCCTCCTTTATGCCTACCATCCTACACCTGCATATCAATCTTTTTACATAAAGCTGATCAATGGAACAGCAAGTTGATCCTCATTGCCCCATTCTGGTCTTGACAGCAGAATGTGGTTCCTATTCCTTTGGCCTTTTCTGAGATATACCCTTCTTGGGTTCTGGATCCCTTTTTGGATCTTCTGTCTCACCCCTGTGGACTACCTCACTTGGACATACAAGCCCGCAGGTTGACCGCATGGTTTCTCCACTTCCAATGTTGGCTTGACAGTCCAGGCTTTCTTCCCAACCGGAGGAATAAGTTAGTTTTAAGAGGCCTTCTTCCTTCTTTTTTTACTTCCTCAGTTGTGCTCAAACCCCTACCAAACAGTCTAACAATGGCAAGATAGAGTCATTTTCCAAGGAAAAGATGTCCCATAACAGGTCACCATGTCAACTCCTTCATTGGAGCCCCCTTCAAAAATGCATAAGAACTTGGATCCATCTGTCTCAGATAAGACTGTTTTGAAACCTAGATCTCCTCAGATCCATACCCCTCCACTCTTATTGAATCCATTTTAATCACTGCTCCCTTCTCCTTTCCTGGAGGGATCTCTACAAAGACACTCGAGACCTTCATTCACCACATCATCTATTAGATCTTCCAGAAGTCTTTCAGAAGCCAGTGTGGATAGGATGATGAGGAAGGTTCTCAGAGTGTAGATGCAGATGAGGGGGGGGGTCTCCTAGCTCCAGCTCCCACCGGATCCATGATCTGTCCCTTGCTCACTTCCCGCTTCGTATCTACTTCTCTGATCCGACTGTTTTGTGCCCTTAAATCTACATCTCTGGGGATGTCTTTATCAGTTCTTTTACTCTGATGGTTTCCCTGTGCCAACTGGCTGTGAGTCTTTTGAGCTGGAATACTCTTGGAGCCAAAACACTGGCACCGAGTCTAGGGTGTTGGAGTTAACACTGAAACTTTGAGCCATCATTTCCCCTCAGGGCATTGATGCTGGATCCCTCTGGTCTGACTCCCTCCTAGAGTGGAGTGCTGGTGGGTTTGCAGGAGCTGGCAGTTGAAGAAATCCTGGCTCCTGGGCCATCAACTTTTGTGTCTCCTAGGAGTTTTGCCTTTGTGGTTGTGAAGAGGGCTTTCTCCATGTATAGAGAAGGGACATCCCTGTCCCTCTCAGATCAAACAATCCTCCCTCATCCTCCTTCATCCAGTTTTGTTTTGAGCCTCGTCCATCCTTTCCACTGGAACAAACAGCCCAAACTAGTCTGCAGCTGGTCCGTCAAACATTGTTATCTCTTCTGATACTTCCCCAGAGCACCCCACTAAGGATGTCCCTCAGAAGAGAAGGTGTAAGAGAAGGTACTTTGATTCCCCCAGGAATCTCTCATGGAGAACACCAATTCTGATGAGGGGGAGGGGTCCCTCAGATCACCACCTGAAGATGTCTCCTTTGGAGACATCCTGGAGCTACTGAAACAAAAAGGTGGTTGGTCCTCCGACTCCCCCTCTCAGGAGAAATCAGTGGTCCTGGAGGCTTTTGGGTCTGGCCCATTTACTTCTTGGGTGCCCTCCCCAGCTGATAAGCTCATAGATAGTGTTTCTCATCAGGTGTGGAAGGAGACGGACACTGTAGAGTCAATACTGAAAAGATCAGACAAGATTTTAACTCCCCCTAAGGACTGGGCACACTGGAACAAGGGGGTTGCAGTCAATGCCATAGTTGTGGCTGCAGCCACTAAGCTGGAACCTGCAGAAAAGAATTCCTTTGTACATCTCCCAAACAGAGAGTCTAGGGCTTTGGACAGATTTAGGAAGCTGTTGTACGCTTCAGCGACCTTTGTCTCAGATCGCTAAATTGTCTAGCACATTGTATGTGGTTACAAAGAGATCAGACCAAAGAACTTGCCAAATCTCTTTCTAGATCCATGTCAGCAGAGAATGAAAGTAGAATCTTCTCACAACTGACCACCCTCTAGTCTATTTCAAAAGCATCAATGAAGTTGATCTGCCTTGTAGCAGTACCTCGTGGACTGCGAGTTCAGGCATAGTCATCAGGAGACATGCCTGGATGTGATTATGTAGAGCCCTTAAAGTCTTTTGTTCATTGATGCACCTTTTGATGGATCTTCCCTGTTCAGCTCCAAGGTTAAAGATAAGCTGTCTAGATGTGAACAAGAGGGAAAGACCCTGTCTACTGTGAGTGTACATTTTTCAACCCCTCAAAGAACTTTCTCAAGGAATCAATGAGGAAGTAGAAAAAATGTGGTTTAGAAAATCCCAGGATCCTTTTCAGGATTCACGTGGAGATAGATCCCCCAGGGGCAGAGGGGGGAACTTGAATGTAAGATACCATCCTCTCAGCAGAGGTGGCCTGCAGAACCAGGGCTTCAGGGATTCCTTCCCATATAAGCCATATCAGTGCTCCTGAAAAGAGGCCCAAATTTCTCCTCTGGAGGCAGTCTGGAGACATTTGTCTGTGCATCAGACAGACTGGCTATCTGTTACAGAAGATTCCTAGGTGCAGAGAATCATATCCAGAGGTTATATTGTACCATTTTCTCTAACTCCTTCCACCAATGTTAAGAAAATCCCCGATGTTCCACCCAGTCAGAGGGAACCAGTGTCTTTAGAAATAAGATACTAGAAAAGAGTCATCTAAGTGGTCCCCCAGATCAGAGAGGATCCGGAACTTACTTGCGATTCTTCTTGGTGCCAAAAAAGACAGGGGACTTCACCAGTTCTGGATGTCAGCAAATTGAATCAGTTCATACAATATTCAAAGTTTCAGATGGTCACTGTTCAGTCTATTTTGCCACTGCTGCAAAAGGACTATTGGATATGGTCAACAGATCCTCAGGATACATACTATCACTTCAAAATGAACAGGCACTCTAGAAGTTACCTTCACTTCTGGCAGGGAGCCTGTCATTACCAGATCAGAGCATTGCCCTTTGGTCTCACCACAGTCCCCAGTGTGTTTACCAAATGCATGGCAGTTGATAGCAGCTCACTTGAGACTACTAGGATTCCGGGTGTTTCCATATCTAGACAATTGGCTCCTAACTGCCCCAACCAGGCATTGACTTCTACAGGCAAGGTACTACTTGCTCCAGTTGTGTGTTCATCTGGGAATCACTGTGTCAATTACAGCAAATCTCAGCTCACAACTACACAGAGTCTGGAGTTCATAGTGCTCATCCGGATGCAGTCAGTCAGATAGTCTCTCTTTCCTCTACTCAAATACAGACACTGAGGTCCCAAATCAAGAAAGTGATTCAAAGTTCTCTTCTAGACTGATTAATCTTACAAGCCCTAGGATCCATGGCAGCAGCTGTCACGCTCATTCCTTTGGCCAGGTTCCATGTGCGAATTTTTCAGTAGACACCTTTAGTCCAGTGGTCCACTCTTCAACATCTGTTAACTGCTCCAGTCAAGATTACTCAAGTGTATAAAAAATATTTTCTTTGGTAGATTCATTCAAACCAGCTGTGTGAAGGCCATCCATTTGTTCTTTTCTTGTCCATGGCCATGGTGACCATGGGCACCTCCCAGTTGGGGTGGGGGAGCACTACTTGGGAAAGACAGTCCAAGGTATGTGGTTTCTTGAAGAATGCCAAGACACATGTCGGTGTCCTGGAGATGAGAGCAATCATCCTAGTATTGCAGACCTTTCAAGACATTCTCCCATTTGGGACTATTGCCTTTCAGACGGAGAATGTGTCAGCGGTCTGGTACATCGACATATGGGGATGAACCAGATCTTACCCACTTTGTTGAAAGTGATGATAGTGTGGGAATGAGCATCTTTTCCAGTTGCTTTCTAATAATAATGTGCATCCAGGGAAATCCATCATGATTGTGGATAAACTAACAGGTCCATTCTGATGCCTCATGAGTGGTCTCTCACAGCCATACTGAGATCTATTTGCCTCTCCCCTCGACCACAGATGCATTAGGTTCGTTGCCTTGATCCCCCAGTAGAGGAGTTACCGAGAGATGCTCTAGTCCACGATTGGCCCTCCAGTCTTCTTTACGCTTACTTTTTGTTATCTCTTGCACCCAAATTTCTACAGAAAGCATTCCAGTTGAAGAGCACAGTTGTCCTCATTGCATCTTTCTGGCCACATCAGATCTAGTTCTCCTTCCTCTGGCCTCATCTTCTACATCTGCCCTGGATAAGGGATCTCACTCAAGACGTCTTGTCTCACCCAACAGGTATGACTCATCCAGACTTAACAGGCCTCAAAGTGACCACATAGTTTTTCCAATTCCATTGATTGCTAAACAGTCTAGGCTCTCCTCCGTGGCATGTCATATCTTATCTTCTCAAAAAGCTTCTACTAGGAAGGTTTACAAAAGTAAATGAAAGAAATTAGTTTTCTGGGTCTGTAGCAAGGATCTGGATCCTTTTTCAGCACCTGTGCCATCTATCCTTGAATTTTTAGCTTTAATTTTCAATGAAGGTGCAAGTTTTTCTACTACTGAAGTGCAGTCGGCTGCCATTTCAGATTTCTACCTGGGCGAAAATAATTCTACCTTGACTTTTTCTTAACTATGTAAAGCCTTTCTTAAGGGAGCCTTTTTTACTTAGATTCCCATTAAAGGATCCAACCCCTCCTTGGGATTTTACTGTCTTGCTTCAGGCCTTGACACAAGCTGTCTTTGAACCTTCAGCCAAAGCAGAACTAAAGTTTTTACCTTGGAAAACCATTTTTCTAGTTGCCATCACATCAGCAAGATGAGTATTTGAACTCTAGGCTCTGTCTTCTAAACATCCTTACCTAGATTTTCACCAAGACAGGGTGTCTTTGTGAACAAATCCATCCTTCTTGCCTAAGGTAGCTTCTGATTCCAACATAAATCAGTTCATTAATCTACCAGTTTTCTTTCCTAATTTTTCAAATAAGGGAGAGTATATGCTCCACCTTTTTGATGTGCATAGACAACTTTGGTTTTATCTTCACAGAACCAAGGACTTTAGGAAATGTGACCAGTTATTTGTTTCCTTTATCGGGCAAATTAGTTTCCAAAGTCACATTGGCCAAATGGTTAACTGAATGCATTTCCTTTGTTTATGGTACACAAAGGTCTGTGGCAGTTTCTTCAGCCTTTTAGTGAAGGGTTCCTTAGATGACATTTGTGCAGCTGCAACCTGGACTAATTCTCAAACCTTTATTATTCATTATAAATTAGATTTGATTTCCAGGAGCAGAGTAGTGTCTAACTCTACAGTACTCTGGAATATCCTTCTTTGTGGGCCTCCCGAGGTTACAGTAGCTGGGGACTCTGTCCCATCAGTTGAGGAACAAATGAAAAGGACAACATTTTATGTACTCACCATAACATTCCATCTGTGTTGTCCATTTTCATTCTTCCTCAGTTTCTCGCCCACCCGCCCCCATCCCTTGCTTCTCGAAAGATCTAAGACCTGCACCATAACCTCAGTTCCTTGTTTGAGCTCCAGCTTCCTTTTTCTTTCCTATTTTAAGTAATATGGGTCCCTATATCCTAGGGGCAGCAAACTCAATCTGAGGTATTCTAGTTGGGGCATTATGGGTAAAGGAAAGATCTTAAGAGTTCTAGGATCTGATGATCTGGTAGAAGTGGCCAAGTCTCTGATCCAAACCCATCAGTTGAGGAAGAATGAAAATGGATAACACAGATGGAACATGATGGTGAGTACCTAACTTTTGTTTTTTGTTTTTTTTTAGGAAATTGGACCAATTGTTTATTTCATTTTCAGAAGCTAAGTTGAGACAATCTGTGTCTAAAGTTACAATAGCGCAGTGGGTCACTGAATGTATTTCTTAAGTTTATAATCACAAAGGTTTGTACTTACCAAGACCAACACAAGCTGCTTCCACAAGGTCAGTCTACACTTCCTCTGGTTTCTTATCCAGAACTTCTATAGATGGCATTTGTGCTGGTGCTACTTAGTCCAAAGCACATACCTTCATATGACACCCAATGTCTTAACTCATTATAAGTTGGATATCCTTTCTAGGAAAAGGGCAGCATTTGGTTCTGCTGTACTCTGGAATATTCTTCCATGAGACCACCCTGGATTGCTACTAGCTAGGGACATTGTCTCAGTGGTTGAGAAATTAACAAAAAAGAAATCCGTTACAAAGGTTATGTACTCACTGTAATGATGCATCTGTGTTGTATGTTTTCATCCTTCCTTAGCCTACCTTCCCTTCTTTCCCCTTCTGCTGTGAGAAGATATTCATATGGTTTCCTGGTATGATCTGGAGGTGTTCCCATTTGGTATTTCTCTCTCTCTCAGGTGCACATATTTTTCCTGTCATGTTTCTAGACATTTATACAGTTGTGTATTTTCTTTATGTTAATATCAAGGGGCAAACTCAATCTGAGATAATCTGGAGCTTGGGAGGGGATTATGGGTATGAGTAGGAACTTGAACTATGGATCCAAAGTCTAAGAAGTGGCCAAAGTCAGATCTGAAACCCAGCAATTGAGGAAAGGTGAAAAGAGACAACACAGATGCACTGTTATGGTGAGTGTATAACTTTTGATCTGATGTTGTCAGTCTTCATTCATTCTTGACAAATGGGACTCAGTTCCGATCCTCAGAACTAGTTCAGCCATTATACAGCTTGAAACTGCCAAAAGAACTCTCGAGCTAAGACTCTACCCACAGTGCCTCTCTCTCTGTTACCCCAGATCTCACTTGCTGCTCTGATAACGAGACGCGTCAACCAATAGTCTCCAGCTAAGAGCTTCAATTATATATTCTTTTCCGTAAGGCATAGTTTCTGAACTTTTAAGTAGTTTCTTTTTTCTCTTGTGTTATATTTAGTGTGTGTAATTTAGCTCTCTACGCTTCTTACCTAACAGTATTTTGTATTACAATTGTCGGATTCTGAGTGTTTCCATACCTAGATGAATGGCTCCTTTCCGCCCCCACCAGCTGTCTACTGCTTCAAGCCACAGTCATCATATTGCATCTTTTCCAGTCCTTGAGCATTACGATCAGCAGAGAGAGGTTGCAGTTGACTCCAACACAAGACCTAGAATTTATAGGAGCATGCCTCAATACAATTTCTTGTGTAGCTTCTCTCCCTCTACACAGACTACAAAAAATAAGGACACAAGTACAGTTCATCTTATCCAAAGACAAAGTTCCTGCTCTTCTCATCCTACAAGCACTAGGATCAATAACAGTGACGATAACCTTAGTGCCGCTGGCAAGATTTCATATGAGACTGCTTCAATGGCTCTTAGCTGCACAATGGTCGATACTGATGCACCCAATGTCTTATCTGATTTTGATAAACCACTGCAAGTAGGATCTATCCTGGTGGATGAAGTCAGAGGAAAATCTATGGGACCGCACCTTCACTCCGTCCATGGCTACAGTGACCATGGAGGCTTCCCAGATCAGGTGGGGGGCATTATCTGGGAAGAACAGTTCAAAGCACTTAGTCCCTGCAAGAGGCCAGTTTGCACATCGGTGTCCTGCAATTGAGGGCAGTGCTTCTAGCATTGCAAGCCTTTCCGTCTGTCCTTCCTTCAGGGACGATTGCAATTCAATCAGACAACATGTCAGTAATCTGGTACATCAACAAACAAGGTGGAACCAGATCTTATTCCCTGTGCTGGGAAGCTTTCAGGATATGGCAATGGTCAGTCTCTTCCAACCGCTTTCTAGTAGCAATGCATATCCCAGGAAGCTCCAGCATGATAGCAGACAAACTGAGCAGATGCATCCTCCTGCCTCATGAGTGGTCTCTCAATCCCAGGGTAACGAAAAATTTTCGTTGTTGAGGCCAGCCTTGCTGTGACCGCCTTGCCTCCCCAATAAACAACAAATGCAGCAGCTATTTTGCCTTAATTGCCCTGCAGGGGGAGTCCCTGAGAGACGCAGTCCTCCTTGATTAGCCCCCAGGACTACATTATGCCTTTTCCCCATTCCCTCTCATTCCCCTGTCCTTGAAGAAAGCCCAAAGTTTGAGATGTAAAGCGATCCTTATTGCACCCTATTGGCCCCGTCAAGTCTGGTACCCCTTCCTTTGACCTCAACTGATTCACCATTCTTCTATTCTGGACCCAGTTCCAGACTTGCTGTCCCACACGCAGGGATTGGTGCATCCCAACCTTCACAGTCTCAAGCTGACAGCTTGGTATCTCCAATTCCATTAATTGCTAGGCAGAACAGATTACCCCCCTCAGTACAAAAAAATCCTTCTGGCTACTCATAAACCATCCACCAGGAAACTCTATCTTAGCAAATGGAAGAGATTTTCAATTTGGGTACGTACAAATTATTTAGATCCCTTTTCAGTACCTGTTGACAAAGTTTTGGAATTTCTGGCTTCACTTTTTGATCAAGGAGCTTCTGCTTTCACCATCAAGGTCCAGTTAGCAGTCATTTCTAATTTCCACAATGGATTTGACGATCATACCTTAATTTCCCACTGTTTATGCAAAGTTTTTCTTAAAGGCACCTTATGTCTAAAGCCGCCACTTAAGGATCCTATAGCTCAATGAGATTTAACCCAAGTACTACAATCTTTAGTTCTGCAGCTCTTTGAGCCAGCAGCTACTTGCAATCTCAAGTTCCTGTCCTGGAAAACTATTTTTCTGGTGGCTGTCACTTCTGCCAGGAGAGTTTCTGAATTGCAGGCATTATGTGTGAAGCATTCTTATATGATTTTTCATATGGATAGAGTTTCATTGAGAACCAATCCTTCTTTTCTTCCTAAGGTGGTCTTAGAATCTAATATTAATCAGACTATTGATTTGCCCATCTTCTTTCCCAATTTTTCAAATAAAGGTGAATATTGCTTGCATTTACTAGATGTTCACAGATAGTTACTTTTCCAGCTTGACAGAAGCAAACAGTCTAGAAAATCAGATCAATTATTTGTGTCCTTTTCAGGTTCAACTTTGGGTAAACCTCTCTCAAAAGTTACCTTATCAAAATGGCTTAGGGATTGTGTTACTTTCATTTACAACCATAATAACCACAAGTTGCTTGCGCCTGTTAAAGAGCATTCCACCAGATCTATATCCACTTCAGCAGTTTTCCATTCCAAGGCATCCATGGAAGAAATATGTGCAGCCTCAACATGGGCTACTCCCCATACCTTTATCACTCATTACGAATTGAATATGGTCTCCAGGAGAAGAGCATCTTTCGGCTCTATTGTGCTCAGGAATATCCTTCCATAGGGCCACCCAGGACTTAAAGTAGCTGTGGACTCTGTCTCATTCGTCAGGAATGAATGAAGATTGACAACATCAGATAAAGAAGTTATTTTCTTACCGTAATGTTCCATCTGTGTTGTCAGTCTTAATTCATTCTTGGCATCCCACCCTCCTGCCCCTCCTATGGACTACTGGAGGTTTGGACACTTGTTCGGGGAGCTTTTGGGTTTCACCCTTGTCATTGCTTCTGTTATCTTTCTGTACTTAGCAGCAAACTCAATTGGAGGTAATAGAGAGAGGGACGTTGTGGGTAGAGTCTTAGCTCGAGAGATTTTTTGGCTGGCGCGAGCTGTATAATGACAGAGCCGGTTCCGAGGATCGAAACAAAGTCCCATTCATCAAGAATGAATGAATCAAGATCAACAACACAGGTGGAACGTTATGGTAAGAACATAACTTATTTTTTTAAGCTCTTTCTGAGTTTCTGAGGGGTTTTTAACACTTTAATGAGTTTTATGGTTATTCTTGAATGTCGAATTGAGTTTCTGCACTGTGGCCATTTTAGTAGAGTTCCTGTCACTGCCTTGTGCTTCGAGAACCTTCAAGTAATTTACTGCTATTTCCCTTGATTGAAATCTTATTTTGAAAGTTTTGACAGGAAAACTTACTGTTTTTGCAGTTGTTTTCCTTTGAGGTTTTAATTATTTGTGGTCATAGATCACATTTACAGTAGTTAAAAAAAAATCACAATTTGGGTGCCATTTTGTTTGTGATTTTGAGTTTATGTTTAGTTCCTTGGTTAATGTAAGGATTTATTATTATTTGAAATGATTGATTGGCTTTACACCTTTTTAAACAAATTTTTCATTTAGATTGCGATTTCAGTCCCATTTTGTTTCTTTGATATTTCTGACAGGAATTTTAGATTTAATATTTCACTTAATTCCTGGTCGGTGGCTATTTGGAGTTTTTTTTTTTTTTTTTTTAATGTTGGTCTGAAAATACATACCCATTATTTATTTATATTGGGGTCTGTGGGATGTGGTTATTGTGCATTGTACTGAGTTACTGAAAATGCTGTTTTCTTTCCTCAATACAGTATTCAGTATAGTATCCCTATAGAAATAAACTTCAGTTTGCTATTTAGAGGGCAGTTTGTGGGATTTGTCCATTTTGTACTGGACTGACCATGCAGCCTCTACTTAATCTGGCTAGTTTTTTTGCCCCATCTTGATGGAGTCAGGGTAACCCCCCAGCATACATGCACCATTTTCTCCATCTGTACCTAAAAAAATGAAATAATAGATAAAAAAAATATGCCTCAGCCTATGGCTTGTGATTTTGTGGTAGTCTTAACGTCGGGTAGGTTATCGGACTACTTGCCATTTGTTACCTTCCAAGTTCCCTGATGTGGTAGTAGTACCACAACTGTGTATGATACAAGGATCAGACACATCCTCTCGGGCTGCACTATTGCCTGCTGCAGGTATGGGAAAACCCAACTCTTCAGTTGCAGTGAACGAAGCGGTGCAGAATCTGTTGTCAGTATTGATAATTTTCCCCACGTGATTCTCACACTAGTGTATTGCATGCCAAAAAGAGAAGACAGACCCATCAGGTGGTGGGACAACAACTTTCTGACATTTCTTTCACCTGAGATGATGGCTATTAGCTAGGTCCATTGTTCAAGCAGTTAATTGTGGGGTGCATGCCTAGGTTGTGAGTAGCACCGGTGCTTCCACCACCGATTAATCTGCTAAGGAAGGCCTTTTGAAGAGGATCTGGTGTGTGAGAACTCTGACCTGTCTGAGTCAAATTAGACAGGTTCCTCTCATGATGAACAGTTACCCAAATAAATGTTTTTTTTTCCCATATGTTGACTAGATTTAGAGATGTATTCTGCAAGGAGCTTTCTCTAGCTAACCCTGAGATTAACAGGTTTTTTTGATACCTTGGAGGATGAGGCCCCAGACATTGAGAGCTTTCTTCTATTGATCCCAGCATTAGAGAATGTTTTCACGAAAGCTTGTAATTCCCCTCTCTTTACTGAGACTATGCCTAAGAAGGTGTTTAAGAAATTTAAGGTATGCTTGGCCTTGTCTGGCCTCCAAGCCCCTTTTGTCTGCAGACCCTGCTTCTGTGTCCCTAGTGACTTTTGCTAATAAGAAGACCATGTCTTCTTCTAACCCAGTTCCTCAAGATAAACTAGGCAAGCGGTTAGAATCTCCGGGAAAAAAAACTGATGCCGTCCAACAAGATAGCGTTTGAAGTGTGTAACTACCAGTGTTTTGTATGGATGTTTGTGCTGAGGTGCATGTACAGTTTAGATACATTTGCTGCATTGTTGCCTGCAGAGCAAAAGGTGTCTGTTAAAAATATTGGCTCTAATGTTCTCAGGTGTCAAAACATACATTAAAAAGTGCTTTGAAGGGAGATGATACTATTTCTAGAAATGCAGTATTGTCAGTGGTGATTATGAGGTATGCTTGGTTACACTTCAAGATTTTTTATAATATTAAAAATGAGATTTTGAATCTTCCTCTTGAGTCTGATTATACATCAGCTAATCAGATCCTTAAACACTGGGGTGTCAGAGCTAAACTGATGCAAGGAGTGTCAAAAATGTTCTATAATCCCAGGATATCTTTCTAGTCATATACTGCTGTATCCATAAAACAAGGGAGTTTGCGTCTGGTGAACTCTTGTACGTCTGGCCATTATACAAAAGTTAGATGCTTCCGCTAGGATGCGTGTGACATCCCCCATCTCTCCCTACAGACGACGGTCATAAACAGATGTCGGGTATAAAGCAGATGTCAGCACACACCCTCCTCCAAACTTTTGTGCTGCCTGTGTGACTGCTATCTCCAGTCATCGCTCCTTTGGAAAAGTGATTTTGCACCATCCGACTTCAGATAAGTACCCCGTATATATTTTTTATTATCTGCTTGCTACTGCTTTGAGTTCATGTCAGGTAGACAGGACAAGTGTAGGTGTGGAAGGCAAATTCTACATAAGGATTTGCATGAGCTCTGCCTGTTTTGCTTAGGTCAAGAATACAGCCACACACCACCTGTTGTATCTGTCAGGCCTTCATCCCCAAAACCCTTAGAAGCCACTTAGCAGTGTTAAAACTCTACCTAGAGAATCAGAGACTTAAACAGTTAGCTTCTGGCATGGATCCAATGTTGGGTTCCTCGGGTGAGCCACCAGTCAAAAATGAAAAAAAGTTTAGGCCTGAACCAACTGCTGTGCCCTCCACTCCATCCATACCCTTAGAGGCCGGTGATGGCACAGAGTCTGAGCTGGAGTCCTCGGATCTTCCTTTGGCAGATAGCCCAGAGGAACCCATTAAAGTAGCTGAGGCCACATTCCAGAGGGAATCGCAGGCATCCAATTCAGTCACCAAGGGGGAATCTAAGCTCATAATTTCCAAGGGTCTGCATGGGTTCTCTGATTGTAGTGCAAGAAGATATAGCCTCAGATATTGCGGAGTGCCGCCCGGCCTCCGGCCCTCCTACCCTTCACTGTGTCCATGATTCTTTGGCATTGGAGTCCCATAAAAAGAAAAAAACGAAAGACAAAACACATTGCTCATCCTCTGCCACTCTCTACTGTTGAACAGCCTCCGGATTTTGAGACCTTCACCCAAGGCCTTCTAAATGCCTTCCTAGCCTTACGTCAGGCCCTGGTTCTGGTCCAGGCCCCTTCGGATTCTACTCCCAAAAGGTAAATCTGCTCCTGACATCTACTCAGGAGAAGAGGATTCATCAGATTATGAATCCCTCACTTATTCTTCTCAAATTGCTTCCCTTCTGGGATATGCCTCCCCAGAGGAGGAGTCCAATGGAGTAAAAATACACAGGAACAGGTGAAAGGTGCTGTACAAGAAAACTGTGTAAACTTGAAGTAAAAAACAAGTACTGAACCAACACGACTAGGCAAAAACTCTATTTATTGAACATAAAAGAAAGTGATAAAAGTGAGCGCTTTCGCAATAACACTATCGCTTCTTCATATTTAAGAAGCGATAGTGTTATCGCAAAAGCGCTCACTTTTATCACTTTCTTTTATGCTCAGTAAATAGAGTTTTTGCCTAGTCGTGTTGGTTCGGTACTTGTTTTTTTACTTCGAGAGGAGTCCAATGGCACAGACTCCCCAGGAGAGGACTTCACCTTTGGGGTGACTATTACTCAAATGCAAAGTGGAACAGCAGTCAGGTCACCGAGAGCCAAAAGAGATATTATGAACTACTCCAATTTGAGTCTCTTAGCCCCTCTGCTGTACTCCCATACACCCTGCTTTCCTGAATGCCTTCCTGGCTGCTTCAAAAACCCTGATTCACAGCCTCCTGCACCCAAATCCCCAGATAGGTTCTACAAGGTCCCTGATGAGGCTAAAGTCTTGTACAAAGCCCCATACGCAGACCTCTCAGTTATCACTGTGGCTGCTGACAAAACTTTGAAGTTACTTCCCTCGACCTCTCTACTGCCCTCAGACAAAGAGAGCAGACTGATGGAGCATCTAGGGAAAAGTATACACCTCTGCCACTTTAGCAGTAAGATCCAGCAACTACCAGACACACACATGGCCAAATACTCTTTGGCTCTGATGGCAAATGTGGTCAAACAATTGGGGTAGCTCCCTGACTCCGCAGCCAAGGCCAAAATATCCACACTTTTGAATTCCTGCACTCAAGTAAACAAACACTCTATCACATGCAGTAATGATGCCGCAGAATCCTCATCCAGGGCTGCCGCTCCTGGATCTATCATCAGGAGATACTCTTGGCTTAGATTGCAACCCCTCCCTGATGACATCAAGTCTAAACTCCTGGATGCACCTCTAGACAATAAAGACTTATTTGATATAGCTGCTGCTGACCTCTTCAAGGCCTTCCAGACAAAAGGCAAGGAACTGCAGGATTTGAGACATATTTTTCCTCCCCAGTTCCACGTTTTCAAAAGAACTACCCTGCCAAATGGAAAATGCCAGCTAAAACCAAAAAGGACAACAGGAAACAGCCCCCTTTCAGGTCTGTTCTCTCCACTCCTACTTCCAAACAGCCCTTTCAGGGTAAGCTTGGTAGCCTGTGACTACCAGACACTTCACCCAGACACCCTTCTCTCCATGCATCTCTCACTATCCCTCCCCACTTGGAATCAGGTTACCTAAGATTCTTGGGTCCTATCTATAATAAAACAGGGATACTTCATGACTTGGAAGGCCAAACCTATTCCCAAAGGCATCCCTCAACCACCTCAAGACCAGATATCCTTCTTCCCACCAGTCCTGCAGGAACTTCTCGCTCAGGGAGCAAAAAAGTCTCTTCACTTACAAGAGAAAAGGGGTTTATTCCAGAATTTTCCTGGTCCTCAGAAAAGAAGGTCCCTGGAGCCCAAGCCTAGATCTATCACACATCAACACCTTCCTCTGGGTTCCCTCCTTCCATATGCTCTCTCGGCCTACCCTTCTGCCCCTGATCCTTCCCCAGGCCTTTTTAGTGTCCTTGGATATAACGGATGCCTACTTACACACTCCAGTCCATCCCCTCTTCAGAAAATGTCTCCACTTCCCAATGGATTCTACACATTTTCAGTTCTGTGTTTTACCATTTGGTCTGTCTATGGCCCCAAGAGTATTTACAAAATGTCTGGCTCCAGTCATGGCCTTTGCCAGGACAAAGGGAATACAACTTTTCCCCTACCTCAACGATATCCACATTCAGGCTACATCAAGTACCATGACCTTACAACACATGGACTTCACCATCTCCCTCTTGACAGATCTGGGGTTTACCATAAATTTCAAAAAATCATCCTTAATACCTACACAGAATCAGGTGTTCCTGGGATGTCAGATTCTGACAGGGAAAATGATGTCCTGCTTTCCCCCAGAAAAAATTGTTACTTCTTACTTCAGGGAAATACTTCCTCTCAAAGCCATTTCAGCCAGGAAATTTCTTAGAATCCTGGGATTCATTGCATCGACCATCACTATGGTACTTCTGGCAAGGCTTCAAATGAGGAAGTTCCAATGGTACTTGTGAACAATCTGGAAGCAACATCTACATCCTCTAGAGTTCATGGTCGCTAAGTTAGGGAAAACTATTACCGGTGCCAGAAAGTCTGCTCTTCAAATATTCCCTTAGATCTTGCTATTCTCTTCTCTCCTGCACTTTAACTAGCTTATTAAGTCTAGCACTTCATTCAGACTTCTCGTAGCAGTTATTGTAGCACAAAAACTGCTAACAGCACTAAACTTTCCATAAGGAAAACAGCTTCAGTACTTACTAATTGCCCACCCCTCCAAGCATGTCCAAAGGTCAGTTCCCTGTGCTTTCTCCTATTAACCTGGTGAACCTGGTATCATGAGGCAATGTAGCAACTGCCTCATGTACACTGACAACCCTCTCCTCTTACCCCCTAACACTCAGACGTACGAGAATTGCACCTATATTTACAAACTGGAAGCCACTCACTCTCCAGCCAAGACTGGCATAGCCAGTCAAGAGGAGAAGGTCAACACTTGCACCACACCACATGGAACACATAGCCCTCCAGAACATAAACCACCACAGCTGTCACATAAAAACACAAACCACATACCCGCCTTCGTGGAGGCTCTCAATAGAAATCTACCCAAACAGCAGAGACCTCCAAGGCAGAAACTCAGTCAACCACCACAACACAACAGCACAAACCACATGACACATAGCCCACCTAGACAGTGTGCCACTCAACCAAAGCCCCTAAGGCAAAACACCTTGCCCAATACACTAGTCATAGGTGACTCAATAGTGAAGCACACTGATGTCCCACTCACTAGGTTGAATAAAGAGAAGGTAACAGTCAACTGCCTATCAGGCGCCAGAATCTGTCACGTAACGCATGCACTTAGGTCACTCCACAACAGGTACAAATATGACTCTGTCATTGTCCATATTGGTGTGAATGACCTGAGATGTACCTCTCCGGACTACATGAAAAGAGACATGCAGGAGCTCTCAGATCATGTAGCCCAGGCAGGTATGACCGTAGGCCTGAATGATACTGCAGTGCAAGCAGAAAATGATTGACTTCCAACAATTGGCTAAGTTTCTGGTGTCATTCTAAGGGGATCCAGTATCTGTCTGGGATGACATGATTGACAGACCTCCATGCTTCAGCAGAGATGGCCTGCATCTGTCACCCTTGGGATTCTGGATACTGGCCAAGGCTCTTGCCACCCCTATAGTGCCTTTTTTAGGCAATGTTCTAAAGAGCAAATCACCACTGTAACAGCTACAAGTAAATGCAATCTGAGTGCCATTCTACTCAGTGCCAGAAGTCTAAATCTCAAGATGCACTCACTGGAAGCACTCCTCAAAATGGAGAACATCGACATATGTGCAGTGACAGAGACCTGGTTCAAAGCAGCAGAAAGCACCCCTACGCAACCAGGCTACAATTCATTCCATACCTTTCTGCCCCAGAACTTGGACTGAAGCTCTAAAGGCAGTGGTATCTCCATATTCATAAAGGATATGCACATCTCTAGACTAGTAGCCCAACATAATGCATCAGGGATACCTCAGGTACAACTAACATTGGGTAGGGCAGTGATTCAGGTTGTAGCCTGTTATAGATCCCCTACCATGTCCCATGACTCTCACTCCATGTTCCTGAGCATGCTGGAGAATATTAAGGTCCAACCCAACACCCTCATACTGGGCGACTTCAACTACTCCTCCATTAACTGGGAAAACTACTCATGTACCAACACACCTGCCCAGTGTTTCCTGGAATTCATTAATTCCAATGCCCTGGATCAACTCATTCTTACCCCCACCAGAAGTAGCAACATCCTTGACCTGGTTATTACTAACATGGGTGACCGTTGCTCTACACCATTAGTCAACTCCTCCCTGGTGAGATCTGACCACAAACTAATTACCATGGAAATCCACATCCCACCCACACCCCCTGCAAAGGTAACCACCATGAAAAACTTCTTCAAAGCCAACTTTGGGCTTCTAAAAAAGAGGTGGCTAACTTCATGGCACCCATGCAAATGGAGAATTGGCGCGTGACTGCTGAATTATACACCAATGCACTGTACGAACATGTGCACAAATGCATGGAACTGGCCATACCCAACAGAACCAAAATGCTGTCCTCCAAAAAAAGGAAGCCAATCTGGTGGTCCCCTGCCATAAACAAACTCTACAACAGAAGGAAGAAATTGTTGGTGAAAAAGGTGAAGTCTCAAAACTGGAAAAACTCCCTTGTTACCCTCAACAAAAAGTTGAGATCCCTCATCAAATCCTCTAAAGCTAGCTATAAAAATAGAATTGCAGCAGATACTAAAGACGACCACAAGGCCTTCTATAGTTATGTGAAGAATCTACATGGCAATACCTGTTTCTGCTCTGAGCTACCGCACAATGGTACCTCCTATACAGAGCTAACTGATATTGCCAACATAATGGCTGATAGATTCAGTGCCAACTTTACCCCTCTCTCCCCCCCTAAAGGACCAACCACAATACCAGAGGAATATCAGGTACCCAATATTACTGTTGCACAGGTTAAAACTGCACTGTCCAAGGCCAAGAATACAGCTTCCATGGGACCTGACAATATCCCTAGCTGTGTTCTACATTAATTACAATGTGAACTGGCACCACACCGTGTGCCCTGTTCAGTCACAGCCTCACTTCAGGCTTTGTCCCTGCTGAATGGCGCACTGCTATAGTCATCCCACTCCATAAAGGAGGAGTGACTACAGACCCTGGAAACTACTGCCCATTTAGCCTGACGAGTTTGATATATAAGGCTATGGAGCACATCATGGACCTTATAAATAAGGATATAGGGAATCTCCAAACTCTGGACCCCATGCAGTTTGGCTTTGTGAAAGGTAGGTCATGCCTGCTCAACCTGGTCTACTACTTTGAGTCAGTCACCAGAGCTGTGGATGAATGCAAGGTAGTTCCTACAGCCTACTTCGATCTGGCCAAGGCCTTTGATACTTTTCCCCACTCAGGAATTATAGATAGGCTCACTAAGCTAGGCATTAACCCCTATATCACAAGGTGGGTGGAAAACTGGTTCACTGATAGAACCCAGACTGTGAAAGTGGAAGATTCCAAATCAGACTGCCGACCAGTCACAAGTGGAGTCCCAAAGGTATGAATCCTGGGTCCTCTCCTGTTTGAACTTCTCTGAAGTCCAGGCCAACACAAAGGGACTCTGGCTGACCAAGTTCACAGACAGTTGCAAGTTGGGAGCCATTATTATCTCCCCAAATGACATAGACATTCTGCAGAAAAGCCTCACTCAGACCAACAACTGATGTCAAAACCATGGTCTTAAGCTCAGTGCCAAAAAATGGATTGTCATTCCCTATGGGAAAAACTCGGTGCCCATGAAGTACCACATTGATGGTATTCCACTGAACACCAAAAGCGTTATAAGAGATCTGGGAACACAGGTTGATAGCAACCTCTCCGTTGACAACCACATTGCCACTGTGGTCAGGAAATCCTTCTATGTGGCACATCTCATTATGAAGGGTTTTGCATCTAGGGAAAAAGAGGTCATCATCTCTCTCTACTCTTCCCTCATTAGACCAATCATAGAGTGTAATGCCCCGTTTGGCATGTACCTCACTAGACACCTACAACAACTGGAGAGGCCAAAAAAGTACCTCATAAAGATTCTTGGCCTTAAACACATGCCCTATATGGACAGACTTAAAAAACTCCAGCTATTCTCTGTCTCATATTGCGTGCTTCAAAGCAATCTCTGCTTGACCTACAAAGCCATGTCTGACCCAGCACTGTTAAATATGCTACATATAAAGAAATCCCAATCCCTCACACCACATGATCCAGAGACCTCAACCTCATTACCACAATCAACAAAACATACTGGAGGGACAGGTTCTTAATCCAGAGACTGCCCATGCTCTGGAATAAATTTTCCCATACATGTCAAGCAGAGCACCTCACTGGCCCTCTTCAAGAGAAATCTTGATGAGTGGATGGGAAATAGAAAATTCACCCTGGGGATCACTTTAGTGGTCTTACCTGATAGAGGCACTGGGAACTAACGTCGGGTGGCACAATGCCAGGGAAATCCTATGGGCTAGGCGTATAAAGTTTCCAGGGCCATTAGTCTAGTACACACCTATGAACCTACCATGTCTTGCCAGAGAACTGAATTGGTAGATAACCCAGATTCGGGCAAACCCATGCCTGCCCTTTACAACTCCTGCCAATCAACCAGGACCTCTTCACAGATGCTTCAGATACAGGATGGGGTACAACCTTAGGAGAATGGAGAGTGAGGATTTCATGGACCCTCACTCAACAGAAAGACCACATCAGTATCAAGGAAATGAGATCCTTGATATTGGCCTTACTAATCTTCAAAGATCAGCTTCTTCCAGGCACTGAGGTGGACATGGACAGTACAACTGTGCTGTGGTACATTAATAAACAGGGGGAGCAAGGTCCTACCTCCTGTGCAGGCTGGCCCTGCAGGCTTGAGAAATCACCCTGGAAAGACAAATTATCCTCCAAGCACTATACGTCCCTTCTGCAGACAATGTAATAGCAGATTCATTAAGCAGGACCATGACCCTGTCTCATGGCTGGATGCTGAATAGGGACATGTTTCTGGACCTGGTCCATCGATGGGGTATTCCAGATGTGGATCTCTTTGCCTCCCCCATGAACAAACAGCTTCCAACCTTCTGCTCCAGAAGCATGGAGAGTGGATGCTCTCTCAATTCCCTGGAAGAGGATGTATGCTTATGCATTCCCCCTTCCCTCTCATACAAAGAGTCCTACTAAAAATTCAGAAGGAATAGCCTCAATTCTTGCTAGTGACTCCCTACTGGCCAAGGCAGCATTGAATCCCCCTATTACTACATCTAGCCAAGGACAATTACCACAAGTTACCCCACCAGATAGACCTGCTCACACAAGAGAAGAGAACAATCTTACACTCCCAAGTGTCCACACTGAAGCTTACAGTGTGGGTGATAGGGCACTGATTCCCATCAGACACCTATAGACAGAGGACATGCTTCAGGTTTTGCAGGAGGCCAGGAAACTAACTACCAGGAAATCTTACCTGTCTAAGTGGAAGAGTTTTTTTGTCTGGTGTCAGAAAAACAAATTAGAACCACTGACTGCAGAACCCCCATTTGCCTTGTCCTACCTGTGTGATTTGATGAAGTCTGGACTGTCCTACTCCTCCATTAAAACACATTTATCTGCCTTCTCAACATGCCTGCCACTGGCACCAAATTTGGCTTCCTGGTTAGAAGTTAAACATTTCCTGATAGGGACACTACATCTCAGGCCCCCAAGGAAGCCCATTCTGCCTCCTCGGGATCTAAATTTTGTTCTGGAAAAATTGAGTGTGCTCCCTCCAGCACTGCACTTGGAAAACTATACTCTTGCTAGCCATCACTTCAGCCAGAAGGGTTTCGGAATGTCAGTCCCTTATGGCCTCTCCCCCTTTTGCTATCTTCCACAAGGACAGGGTATGTTTATGTACCAGCCCAGCCTTCATGCCTAAAGTGGTCAGTGAACTGTCCTTGAACCAGGCCATCAACCTGTCAAACTTTTTCCCAGCAAAAAGGATACTTCACTCCTTAGATGTACACAGACAACTCAGATATTATTTGGCTAAGACCAAACCCATCAGCAAATCAGACAGGCTGTTCATTTCATATCACCCAAGAGCCCTGGGACACCCTGTTTCCAAGCAAACCGTATCCTCTTGGATATCTAAAAACATCTCCTTCTGTTACACAATCCATGGCAGAATGCTCCCCTCTCCAATAAAGGCACACTCCACTAGGGCAGTGTCCTCCTCATGGGCATTTTTTAAGGGTTTGGGCACAGCTGCTATTCTCAAAGCAGCTTACATGGTCCTCTGTCCACACATTCACTAAGCACTGCGAATTGGACATTGTTTCTAGAGCCAGAGCAGGATTTGCCAGAGCCATCCTTCATGAGTTTGTGGAAAGTGCTTCTGGTCCTCCACCCTTTTCTTAGGACAGGAGCTTTTGCATTCTATCTTGTGTTAGGGATACAGCACCATATGAACAGAAGAACATAGTATTGTGTAAAAACTTACCATAACTTTAGATGCCCTTCTCTTCTATATGTTGCTGTATAGTTTCCCACCCAGCCTTCCCCTTCACACTTGCCTGACTCCTGGAGTACCCACTCCATAGTCAATGATTCCAGTGGCAATCTGTTCTGAGGAGGGTGCGTGCTGATGTCCGCTTTATACCTGAAGTCCGTTTATGACCAACGTCTGCAGGGAGAGACGGGGGATGTCGCACACACCCTAGCGGTAGCATCTAAATTTTGTATAATGACCGGATGTACAAGAGTTCACCAGAGACAAACTCCCTTGTGTTATGGATACAACAGCATATAGAAGAGAAGGATATCTAAAGTTATGGTAAGTTTTTACACAACAATACTTTCTCCTCCTTTAAGCATGATAACTTTTGTTGGCCTAGCAAACAGAAGTCCCAGATGAACATGAACCAAGGCAGTAAAAGGAAATGGTAGGAATACATCTCCACCAAGATGAACAAGAAAGGTTCCTTCTCTAAAAAGGATAATCCCCTCCCACCTTATGACTATGCCAAAGCATGACACCCACCCTTACCAGGCCCTCCATTGAGTGCCTCTTCTCTTAAAGTTATATCTCATCAAGGCAGCTTGGCCATCAGTGATTTCCAACAAATAGTTTCTAAATATTGTTGGCAGGCATTACAGGTGGAAGTAGAAGGACCAACTGCCTCCATTCAGGGGGGTTCTTCCTCATCTACCAGGCCACACTTTCTTATTCCCTCCTATTCTCCAAATGCTGGACTCAGGGTCATAGAGCTGGTCCCTCTTTTGGAAATAATTAGGTTTCTGTTTCAGAATTTTTTTGGTTCCCAAAAAAAGAGCAGTTGTAGAGGTTGGTATTGGACCTTTCCTTTCTAAGTATGTTTGTCAAGGTCCCCAAATTTAAGATGCTCACCCTGCAAACAGTGCTCTCTCTGTTGCCAGACAACTTCTTCATGGTAACCGTGGACTTGAAGGATGCCTATCATCATATCCCCATTGCTCATTGCTTCAGCAGTTGTCTGAAATTTGTTGTGTCTAGTTCACACTGTCAGTTTTCTGTATTGTCCCTTGGGCTATTCACTGCACTGTGAGTGTTCACCAAATGCCTTTTTCCAGTAGTGGCCTAGTGTTGGACTCTGGGCATTCATATCTTGCCATACTTGTATGACTTGCTGATCTCTGCACAGTCTGCATCCAGGTGTTTTGAACTGCTAGAGAAGATCTCCACCTTTCTGTCCCATCTAGGGTTCAAGTTGAACCTCCTAAATTCATGTGTGACACCTCGCAAAAAGTCATCTTTCTGGGGTGCTTGATCGACTCCAACAAGAAAATGGCCTTTTTACCCAAAGACAAGGTGCTATCATACCAGACAGTTCCCAAAGAGGAATGTCACCTCAGTGAGAGAATTCTTGGACTGATGGCAGCCATGATTTTCTTGATACCACTAGCCCATCTTCACATGAGAATAATTCAATGGTGTGTCAACAGTTTTTGCTCCTAGCATCTCCATTCCCTGGAATCATAGTTGCCCGTGCAACCCTTCATCAGACAAGAGTTACAGTGGTGGAGAGAGATCAACTGAGTATCAGTCCAGGGCTTCTTATCGCCTCTCTGGTACCAGTACAGTCTGTCCAGAAAGATTGATCTTACTTTGCCTGGGGAGCTGTGTCAGTGGGGATGCAAGTGCAATCTGGTTGGGGGCCAAGGACACATGGAAGCACATAAGTATCAAGAATATGTCAGCAGTGATTCACACCTTGAAAGTCCTGTACCATCTTTGGACTCCAGGTCCTATTCTAGTGGTTATGGACAACACCACAGTGATGTAGTACCTCAGCAAACAAAAGAGTATGAGGTCTTAACCTTGGTGCTGGTTGGTAATGATGGTCTGGGAGCAGGATTCTCAGTATTCTGTAACTCTTCAAGCATCGTACATGGTGCCAATGGATCCTCTTCTTTCTTCTTCTCTTTTGGTAAAACAGTTCATGAAAAGGATATTGGATATGAGGGTCTACATTAGATAAACGAAAGTTTATCTTACTGAACACTGACATGAGCGAAAATCCCAGAACCCAAAACTGCAATTGTGAGATCGCAGTACAGTGAAGATGGGAATATTTGCCCTTTCCTCACTGTAGTGCGATCTCGGAATTGGAATATATATTTAGTGGGGGGGGGGCACAGCCCCCCACAATTGCAGTTTCGATTTCCGGGATTTTCGATCATGTCAGCGTTCGGTAAGATAAACTTTTGTTTATCTAATATAAACCCGGATATGAGACCCCCCCATTGCATGCATGTTCCTCCTTCATAGGACCTAAATTGTGTTCTTGAAAAACTGACCTTACCACCTTTTGAACAGGCAGCTAACACTGATCTCAAGTTTTTATAATGGAAAACTGTTCTGCTTATTGCTGTGACATCTGCAGGGTGAGTTTCTCATGGTGGGGCAACTTTATCTAATTTTCCACAGGGACAGGGTTGTATTACAAACTAATCCTTCTTTCCTGCCAAAAGTGATTACGGAATTTACTCTCAATCAGTCTATTAATCTCCCTGTTAATCTAATAATAAGGGAGAGAGAATATTTCATATCTTGGATGTGCATAAGCAGCTGACCTTGACAGAACAATGCCCTTTAGGAAGACCGAAAGGCTTTTCCTTTTATGGGGCAATGAAAGGTCAACCTATCTGTAAGCAATCCATTGCATTTTGGTTGTCCTCTGATATTATTTTTTTTGTTACACCCACCATGGAAAGGCAAATCCAGGCAAAGTAAAGGAACATTCTAATAGGTCCTTTTCCATGTCATTGGCGTATTGGAAAGGAATGGACTCTGGAGGTTTTCTACACGCAGTAACTTGATCCTCTGTCCATACCTTCACAGAGCACTAAAACTGATTGCTTTTTCTAGATCAAGAGCAGGCATCATGAGGACTGTTCTCCGAGGGCTGTTAGACCCTTATCTTTCCTCCTCCAAAATTGGCCAAGGTTTGGGAATCTACCCATATCCCAGTAAGGCAGTGTGTTTGATGAACATAAGTTCCACTTACCTGTAGCAGTTGATGTTCATCTATTACTCTGTTGCAGTATTCTTTACATGAGGGAGTTGCCTGTCCAGACGACCCAACGTCGGCCAGTATACCAAAGTCTTTTACTACCGAGAGGTGTGTAGTATGTCTGACGTAGGCTGCTATTGGATGTAGGCCATAAAAGTTACGTACACGCGCACCATCCTCAGAATGTATTTGCCGCCAGTTGGATCGCCAGTCCTGGATGTCACTCTGCTACTGTAATTGTTTTCTTCAATAAAGATAAGTGCCCCATTGGGGAACTTTTTTGTCTTTTGCTGCTGTTTTTTCTTTGGTTGAGAGTTAATGTCATCCAGGAAAGGGAGGTGTGAGTGTGGAAGACAGATTCCACAAAAGGACAGCCACGCCCAGTGTCTTTTTTGTTTTGGCCCCCACCATGACCATAAAAACTGTTCAATCTGTCAATTGTTCATGCCTAAAACCCTTTATAGCCATCTTTCATCCCTCACTATTTACTTGGAGAACCAATGTCTGAAAAATTTTGCAAAAAGAGGGATGGAGGGTTCCTCGGACCCAATGACTCAGCCTACTAAGCGGAAGGCTAAAAGGCTTAGGCCCAAAGTGGAAGCAGCGCCTCTTCCTGCGGACGTCTCTCCCGAGGCACATGAGAGCCTGGAGACATGCTCCATTTCTAATCCGGATCCACAGGCTTAGCCAGTTTTACAGGCCACCTTAGTACCAGATGCCAGCACAACCTGAGAGGGCTCACAGACATCGGGTCCCAATGTCTAGGGGAATCCAAGGCTCATAATGTCAGTAGGCCCTAGAGGAATCACTCAGATTGTAATGAGGGAGGATGTTGAATTGGATTTGATAGAGTGTAGGCCTACATCCGGTCCTCCCTGTTTGCATCGGATGGACACTCCTGCAAAGAAAAAGCAGAACACCAAACATTCCTCACCTCCCCCAGACCCTCAAAGAGTGGCAAAATTATAAAATGTTGCCCAGAGCTTGTTCAAGACCTTCATGGCCTTAAAGCCTACCTCCAGTCCACCTCCCTCTCCTCTCTCCTGGCCTACTTCCCCCCAGAAGAGGGTCAGAGCACAAGCTATGTCAGTCAGAGGAAAATTCTTCCTCTGATGAGGACAATGATTTCTCAGCTTAGTCCTCTCAAATCCCTTCCCCCTTGGATTGTGCTTCCCCAGAGGAAGACTCAAGTGGGATAGAATCTCCTGTGGAGGAGATTTCCTTTGGTAAAACCATGTTAAAGATGAAAGATCACTTTAAATGGGACAGTTCACAAATGTCTGAGGTCCAAAAGAGATACTATGACCTCCTTCAGGTTGAGACCCCTACTCCTTCTGCTAACACCTCTGGTTATCCCTGCTATAATGCCTCAAGAATGTAATTTTCTTTTTAAACCCCTGTGACAGACCCCTCTGTGATCTCTATAACCTCTGATAAGGCCTCCAGATATCTTCTTTCCACTTCTCTTCTCCCCTTGGACAAGGACATTAGGCAACTTGAGAGACTGGGCAAGAAGATTTATATCTCAGCAACTTTAGCCTTCAGGGCTCTGAATTACCAGACCCACATGACTAAGTACACCATGGAACTCATGGCTCAATTGCCCATGATAGTATCTGACATACCAGACTCCAAGAGTATCTGACATACCAGACTCCAAGAGTAAAGCCTTGGCATCTTCCTTTATTTCTGCATCCTGACAGGTGGCCAGACACTCTATCAAATGCAGTTCTGATGAGCTGAGGCTACCTCTGGAGCTGCAGCTTCATCCTCAGCATTAAGAAGGTTCACCTGGTTGAGGCTTCAAACCCTCCCTGAGGACATCAAGGTGAACCTCATTGATGCTTCCATCGACAATTCCACCTTATTTGGAAAACCATCTGCTGAAGTTTTTAAATCCCTGCAGGAAAATAGCAAGGCGTTAAAAGACATCAAGCATATCCTAGTCTCTCCAATTCCTAAATATTGTGGAAACTATCCTGGGAAACAGGTCTTCATCAACAGGCAGTCCCGGACCTCTACCCAAGCCCTCCTAGGGGAACAAGAAACCCCATCAGTTCACAGCATCTTCAGCTGCTTCTCGTGTGGCAAAGCAGCCCTTTTCTGGCAGAATAGGCTCTTCAGGACTACCTAGCAGCATGCCCATCTCTCTATGCTTACCCCGTCCCTTTCCACCTGCAAATCCATAGATCAAGACACCTGGGTCCTCAGCATCATCAAACATGGATACTTTTCTGGTTTGGCACACTGTGCCTCCCTTCAGATGTATCCCTCATCCTCCAGCAGACCAGAAACCTCTTTTCCCCCAGATTTTGGAAAAACTGTTGGAACAATGTATAATAGAAACTGTGTCCTCCCCCAAAAAGAAACAGGCATTTATTCTGGCATGTTTCTTGTCCCAGAAAGGAAGGACCATGGAGACCCATCCTAGACCATTTTTTCTCAACACCTTCCTAAAAGTTTCTTCCTTCAAAATGCTAATTCTTCAAACCCTCTTCCCTCTGATCCTCCCACATGCCTTCCTGGCTTCCATAGACATCAAAGATGCCTACCTATATATTCCCTTTCATCCCAAATTCAGGACATTTTTACATTTCTCTGTGAGATCCTGGTACTTTCAGTTCTCTGCCTTGTCTTTTGGCCTCTTTACAGCCCCAAGAGTCTTCACAAAATACTTAGTGCCAGTGGTCGCTTTCTGCAGACTTCAAGGCATTTAGATCTTCCCTTAACTGGATGATCTCCTGTTCCAAGCCAACACCCCAGAGGAACTGAGGAACAACCTCCACTCAGTCATGGCCATTTTACAGTGCCTAGGATTCACCATCAGCTTTAACAAGTCTGCTCTGATCCCATCACAAGATCACATCTTTCTGGGGTGCAGGTTCCAAATAGACAAAATGTTAGTGTCACTCCCACCCCCAAAGATTCAAGAACTCTGTCAGAACTTCTCAGAGACCCTTCTTCTAAACCATTTGTCTGCAAGACTTTCTCAGAATCCTAGGACTGATGGCCTCCTTCATCCCCATGCTACCCCTGGCAAGGCTCCACATGAGGAAATTCCAATGGTTCCTGAAATCTATGTGGACTTGACATGCCCATCCACTGGAATTTCCTATTTCACTACTACCTTGTCTCAAGAAGGAGCTCCAGTGGTGGATACAACTGTCCATAAATCCAGGTCTCCCCATTCACCCATTGCCTCCAACTCAGGACCTGTACACAGATGCTTCAGATACAGGTTGGGGAGCAGCTCTGGGCCCAAACACAGTTCAAGGACAATGGACCCCTTCGGAGGAAAAGGAACACATAAATGTAAAGGAGTTGAAGGCACTGATCCTAGCTTTACAGTCCTTACAGTCCCTTCTGAGTCCAGGACGGCTGCAAATCTGCACAGACAATATGACTGTTCTGTTGTATGTAAACAAGCAAGAGGGGAGAAGATTCTACCTCCTATGCAGATTAGCCTTACAAATTTGGGAACTAACATGCCAACTTCAAATATCTCTTCAGGCGGTGTACATCCCTTCCAATCAGAACTCTGTGGCAGACACACGGAGCCGATCCACAACACAGACCCATGAATGGATGCTTCACAGGAATGTGTTCCTGGACATAGTCCACTAGTGGGGTATTCCTCAAATAGACTTGTTTTCCACCCCTCTGAACAAACAGCTTTCAACATTTTGTGCCAGAGAACCACATCCTCAGGCATGGAAAGTGGACACCCTTATCAGTTTCTTGGAAGGGGAAGTTTCTTTATGCATTCCCTCCCCTACCACTCATTCCAGAAGCCCTGCTGAAGATTCAACAGGACTGGCTGAAAATTTTGCTGGTGACTCACTATTGGCCAAGACAGCACTGGTTCTCCTTTCTTCTGCATCTAGCCAAGGGCATTAATCACAAATTACCTAACAGAGTGGACTTACTCACACAGAACAAGGGCTCCCTCATCTACCCAAACCTGGAAACTCTTCAACTGACCCAGTGGATGATAGAGCTCTGATACCCTTTAGACACCTTTTCTCTGAGGACATGCTTCAAGTCCTGCAGGAGACCAGAAAACCCAACACAAGGAAATCATAACTTTCCAAATGGAAGAGATTTTCTATTTGGTGTCTTGCTAGAAGTCAGAACCTGCTTATGTTGGGTCTCCCTTGGGTTCTTTAATATCTGTGTGAATTGCTCAATACAGGCTTAGCTTACTCTTCAATAAAAGCATATTTGTCAGCTATTTCTGCATCGGTGCCCCTCTCTCCTCCTTTAGCTTCCATATTTGAGGCTTCCTCAAAGGGATCCTCCAACATTAGATCTCCCAGGAGACCTGTAGCCCCACCCCGGGATCTTAACTTTGTGCTAGAGAAATTGACTCTAGCGCCTTTCAAGCCAGCCTCCTCTAGCTTCCTCAAACACTGCACCTAGAAAACTGTTCTCCTAGTGGCCATAACCTCTGCCAGGTGGATCTCCGAGCTCCAGGTTCTGATGGCTTCTCCCTCATTCTTGGACTTTCGCAAAGACAGGGTTTCCCTTTGCACCAACCCTTCTTTCATGCCAAAAGTAATTAACTCATTAGCCCCGAGTACCTTCTCATGGCGCCTCTGTGCTTAACACTGAGCACGCCATGAGAAGACAGCAATTTGAAGCTGTTATCCCCGAGTGCCTTCCACAAGCGTGAGAAACTGGCATCCCGATTTGTAGCTTAACTTAATGTAAAACATGCTGAAATGGTAACGGAATGTATAAATTACCTTATATAGTTACCATTCAGCATGTTTTTACATTAAGGTCACATTAAAGATATTTTAGAAAATCATGTTTAAAAGTTCTTTAAAGCAAGTGGTGGCAGCCAATCGGATTCTTGCAATCCAAGCCACCACTTGCGTCACACCCCCACCCCCAACAGTAACATCGGATCTGCATAGCCGCAGTGAAGTATTTCTTTGAACGTCTTATCTGTATATGTGGTAACACTTTTTTATAAAACATATTTTAGAAGTAAAAGTCCGTAATTGTAGCCATTAATCATTAAAATTCAATCCACCCCATTTTCTCCCAATTGTTTATTATAGTATAATAAACCACAAGATGTACAGCAGCAAACGTACAGTAAAACTTGTAGAGTGAGTAGCTGATGATAAAGAAAAATACAGCTCAAATACATGTATAAAAACCTACAAACATAGGGATGGATTTTAAGTATTGCTAATATAAACTTAGAAAGTTGCTAGAATGATATGATTTGTGTTAGCGTGCATTTGCTATGAAGCCTGAAACGCAAATGTGTGTCATTCTGTGGTGATTTCAGTCCTCGCCGATTTGCCAGAGAACCAGAAATGTTATGAGAAATACGCCAAAAATGCGATGCAAAAATATGGACAGTCGAGAGCTATGAATGGGTTATTTTGTGCAGAATGTCGTCACGCCTCTTCTGTAACAAACTGTGCAGTCATATTTATGCCTATTTAAAGTAGTTATTACACAAAACAAACCATCCAAAGCATTCATTGGTTATGTAGGACGTATAAACTAAACATCTTAGCGGTACCCCTTGAACGATGCTATGTAGAACTGGTGGTATCAATCAGATATGGACTGAAAATAAAATATATGCAACCCCACCTAGCCATACACTGAGGTACCCCATATTTAAATTAAAAAAAACAAGTTGAATATGCCCTGTTTCCCACAATGCAAGGCAAGTGATCACAGGAAACCAGATTGTGTGTTACTGTGCGTGACCTTCTAGAACTTCATCCTGTTTGTCTACTGAACTGATTCATGCTGCGGACCACATTTTGTAGATGTGCTACACAGATGAATCTCACACAGCTGAGGACTTTATTTGGTAAGGTGGCATCCACTGTAGAATTCAGAATTCTACCCATTGTATGTAACGGTGAAATATAGTAAAGAAGGCGTGAAGTAATTGTGAAAGGGACTGTGTATCTCTTGCTTGAACATAGTGATAATGGAAAGATCACACTTCATATGTGCTGTATATACAGCGTTCATTTTTAATACGGTCCATGGAAGTAATGGATATGTGAAGTAAGTACAGCTAATTAGAAATACATCATAGTTTAGTTCAGTAAATTCAGACTTCCTGTATCCTGTACAGATAAATGTCATGTTGTCATTTTAAATCAGGAATATCCATTTATTATTTTGATTTGGACTTAAGATATGCACTATTTAGAATGCTGGAGTTTCTTTTTTGATGATGTGCTATCTTACATAACGAGGACCAGAATCCCAGATTTCGTGAAGCACTGAAATCGTCAGACCTAACCCTTTGTGGTATCTGGACTGTCATTACGCTGAATTTATTTTGTCATATTCATGTAAATAAAGAAATGGCAGTTTCTGATGGGATAGTAGACATACTCAGCGAATATATATACCTGTAATGTACTGCTAATAAATGAGTAGAAACCACCATGCAACTAACATAATAGCTTCCTCAAAGACACAATTTCTTCTCATTTTCTTTTAAAAATCTTAAACTGAACTGGTAGGGACAGTGTTCTCCCATGTTTGTAAGTATTGGGTCAAGTTTGTGTGCACCCATAGTGGGTGTATGGACTGTCTGGTCCAAGGTGTTCGTATTTATTAAAGTCTGGCAGTCTCTGGGCTTGTAAGTTTGCTGTTTTGTAAGTATTCCAGTTTTGGGGGGGGGGGGGGGTAGTTGAAGTTGCCCATAAATATGGTATCGGGTTGTCCGGTGAGGTCATTATTAGGATATTATGTTGCACTCAAACCCACTGTCAAACTTTCCGTAACTGTCATTAGTTTGCAAGGGGAAGTGGGTAGAGGTGTGAAACCACATATGGCAGTTACGATGACATTTTACCTGGCAGTAGTCAGTTCTGTATGGTTTATGCATATGGTGACTATATGATTTTATTTGTATGCCGTTCTGTGACATGGGTGCACTTCGTGATATAGCTTGCTTGGAATAGCGAGTAGTGCAGGTAGAGGCTTGTTCGTAAGTATTTAGCAAATGTACCCTGAGTTTCCAATGTTATTGAGCTGTGTCACTTGCCAGGAATTCTTACATATTTTTGAAGGTTGTATTTTATTCTTGGTAAGAGATTTTCCTGAAGGGTAATGTTAAGCTGATGACTGTTGGTATGATTTGGACCCCCGGGACAATTCAGATGTAAGTTAATGATTTTATCTGTATGCTATTGTGTGACATGGGTGCACTTCATGATAGCTTGCTTGGAATACCTTATGTTTTGTATATATCAAATTCTGTCCTAATTGCTGGACAGAATTTCACACATTTATTTTGAAGCTGGATTGCTTGTTTGTAGCATGTCAACAGTTTTGCTATGTTCTTGGTTAAAAATGTTGAATAACAGGTTGTCATTAGTCCATAGCTGCACTGTCCTGCAAATTGAAGGCTGCGTTTTGTTATTTTACAAAAGTAATTTTTCTTGTTCCACATATTGCTTAGAAAAACCGCAAGGCAAAATGTGGTATGATCTAAGATGAACAATGAGTACATGAATTTGCTATTTTATGTGAGAGATGTGCTTGAACTAACACGCTCCTTGGAACTTACCCATGCTTACAAATTGTCTCTACCATGAACACTAAGATGAGGAAAGGAAATATGTTGTGCATGCTTGGGCATACTACTGAAGGGAGCTCATGGCAAATATTTCATTTTAGTGCTTGTGCATACTCAGACATACTAGTGAAGGGGTCATTGGGGGAATGTTTCCTTTCTGGTGCTTGTGCATACTTGGACATACTACTGAAGGACTGGAAATATGCAGCTTGTGAGAAGAATGGAAAACACCCATGACCAAGTAGGGACCGGTATGGCAAGTAAAACTCTATTATGAAATGTGTTGTTTAAAATATATTTTTATGAGTTTGGCAAATAACTGTGGTAAGAAGCTGGTGAAGATGCTGAGAAAGAACAACGGTTTCAGGAGAGTGCGAGCATGTACAATCGAATATGTATTGTATGTGTATATGTATAGTATTGATAGTTCCAACATATAAAAGAATTGGGCCTGTATGTTGTACACATGTGCAAATATCAATGTTTGTTTCGGACTTAGGTTATGGAAATTATGATTTTTTTTTCATATTTTGGTAAATAACTTTGCAAGGGAGCATCTGAATGTGTTAAGTAATACCTAATTTTGAAGACAGTACTGATAGTTCTATCATGGTTAAAGCATGGTGCCTGTATGTTGTACTCATGTGCAGGTATCAAAGTTTGTTTCGCACTTAGGTTATGGAAATTATGATTTTTTTTCATATTTTGGTAAAATACTTTGCAAGGGAACATCTGACTGTGCTAAGTAATACCTCATTTTGAAAACAGTATTGATAGTTCTAACATGGGAAAAGAATGGTACCTGTATGTTGTACTCGTATGCAGATATTAGTTTGTTTCGGACATGAGTTATGAAAATTATGATTTTTTTTTCGTATTTTGGTAAATAACTTTAGAAGGGAGCATCTGAATGTGCCAAGTAATACCTCATTGTGAAGACAGTATTGATGGTTCTAACATGGTAAAATAATTGTGCCTGTATGTTAGACACGTGCAGATATCAGTTTGTTTGGAATTAGGTTATGGAAATTATGATTTTTTTTTCATATTTTGGTAAATAACTTTGCAAGGGAGCATGTCACTGTGCCAAATAATGCCTCATTTTGAAGACAGTGCTACTCCTTACAACATAGTAAAATAACTGTGTCTGTGCACTCTACACATGTACAGATATCACAGTTTGTTTAGTCTTGTACAATTATGGAAATTATACATTTATAATACTTTTCATTGTTATGCCCATATCTTTGCAAGGGAGCATGGTGATCACACAAATGATGCATCATTTTGAAGCTGACATTCAGATGCACAACTTCTACACTGATATGTAGGCTCTGTCTGTTACAGGTGATGAGATATTATGCTTTGTTTATTTATCAGTTATGAAAAATAATATATTAATCATATTTCTGTGAATATCTCAAGAAAGGAACATCACACAGTATTGGTTAAGGTATCATTTTAAAGCTGACATTCATACTAACACATTACATTCAAATTGTATGGGTCTGCATGGTACATTGACCAAGATATTATGCTTTGTTTTTCCAAAAAGGTAAAAAATATGCACAATATCAACATTCCTTGCCAAATATTTAATAATAACTTTGATATACACTATCAACATTTACGCTGTTGGAAAGGTCAGTGTCTGCTGAACAACTTTCGCGTTTACATTTTTAGTCTAGCTCTTATAGTTAGAGTTATGAACATTTGTTTTCTGTATGGTTTTACAAATGGATTTTCTGAAAATGAGCTCAGGCTGCACTGTTGTTCCTATGGTGGAATTAAGCAGGCAGCTTTTCCTGAGCTACTCCGGAGTGAATGAGTTAATGATTTGTCCTTAATCCAGGCCATTCAGTTGCCAACCTTTTTCCCCCTCCCCAAAACATTCATGAGAAGATCCTACACACACTTGATGTGCACAGACAACTCAGGTTTTTCCTTCAAAAAACTAAACCTTGTAGGAAGTCAGACCAACTATTTGTGTCTTTCCACCCTAGTGCTCTGGGATTGCCTATATCAAAACAGACCATCTCCATCTGGCTGTCCAAATCCATCTCTTTCTGCTATGCCTACCATGGAAAATCCCTTCCCTGCTACATCAAGGATCACTCTACATGGACTTCCAGTATGACAGCACATTGAGTAACAGCCTATTTCTAGCTCTCCCAGTGTGAAAATGGAAACTCAGCAGAGAAGGCCAGTAGACTTGTGTTTTATTGGTAAATTTCAGTAATTGGCTAGTAAGTGCACTGCCTGGATGTCAGGGATAAAGAAATACAGAAGACCTGGAAAGTAATCCGCTACAAAATGTGAGGAAGACACACTGACTGGGGAGAGTTCTACAGCTGTTCAACAGAAAGCAATGCAACCCTCAGACATCCAGTAATCTACAGGAAGATATAAGACAACTGCATACAGACCTGGTTAAAATTAACAAAACACTGTTGGAATGTGTCAACACAAACAACAAAAGTATGGAAAAAATTGAAGCTTTAAACAGATATTCAGATGAGATGATAAAGTTGAAAAAATCAGAGGTCAAAATAAAGAAAAGGCTGGCTGAATATGAAACTACTCAGGAAGAGTTGTTTCAAAAATAATAGAATTAGAGGACAGAGCATGTAGGAAAAACCTGAAATTTTCTGCTATACCATAGACGCTAGAAGGAACAGACTGCATTAATTGTATGAAAACACAAATAAGGAACTGGACTGGTATTCCACAGCAGGAGTTATTTGAAAGGGCACATCATGTGTATTTTCCAAACCTGGCTGTACGAAAGCACCCTAAACCTTTAATAGTAAAGATGCAATCCTACCTGCAGAAGGAGTTGATTCTGACAAAATCATGGAAGAAGTACAAAGTACTAAAAGTGGGAGTCAGCAGAGTGTTTGTGGAGAATGATTACTCATTGTACACCAGACAGAAGAGGAGCAAATATATTCCACTCTTCAAGGAATGTCAAGATGCAGGTGGGAGATTCAAACTGCTGTACCTAGCTGTCTTCAAGCTATTCTTCCCCAGAGGGACAAAATCATTTTCTGACGAAGTACATGCTATGGAGGAAATACAAAAGTTTGTCCAACAAAAAGTGAGCTGTGAAACAGGAGGAGATTCTGTTTTTTTTTTTTTTTTTCTGGTAATAAAGAACAGAGAGGGACTGTATCTGTGAAACCTTTTCAAAAATGTCAATGGAAAATGTTGCAGAGAAGGAAGGGGAGCACAAGAGTTGACTAGAAGAATTGAGAGTATATTGGAAATGAAGCAGAGACAGGATTTTGCAGATGAACAGTAATAAAACCAGTAACTTAATATGGGATTAAAATGCAATAGTTATATTTGTGAAATATGACAGAACAAGAAAATCTGGAAATATTGGACTTTTTCAGAGTTTGTTGGACTTGTGGGGGACTCTAAAGCATATGCCCTTCTTCATGTCATTAATAGGTTCATTGGTTCATAGGTGTGTACTAGGCTAATGGCCCTGGAGCCTATACAAGCCTAGCCCAAGAAATTCCCTGGCATCATGCCATCTGGAGTTAGTTCCCATTGCCCATGTAAAACAAGGCCACCGAGGTGATCTGTCACCCAAAGTTAGTTTCCTGTGCATCTGTCAAGCAGGGCCATTGAAATGATCCCCAAGGTGAATTTCCTATTGCCCATCCACTCGTCAAGATTCTCTTGAAGAGGGCCAGTGAAATGCTCTGCTTGACATGAATGGGGAGTTTGTTCCAGAGTATGGGAAGTTGCTGAGTTAGGAACCTGTCCCTCCAGCATGTTCTGTTTATGGTGGTAATGAGGTTTAGGTCCCTCAAGTGTGTAGCGCAGGGGGATTGGGATTTTTTTAGGTGTAGCATATCTAACAGCTCTGGGTCAGACATGGCTTTGTAGGTCAAGCAGAGATCTCCTCTAAGTAGGCAATATGAGACAGAGTATAGCTGGAGTTTTTTTTAAGTCTGTCAGTGTAGGGCATATGTCTAAGGCCTAAGATCCTCTTAATTAGGTATTTTTGTGGCCTTTCCAGTTGTAGGTGTCTAGTGAGGTACATACCAAATGGGGCATTATATTCTAAAATAGATCTAATGAGGGACGAGTAAAGAGGGATTATGACCTCTTTCTTCCTGCATGAGAAACATTTTGTGATAAGATGTGCCACATAGAAGGACTTTCTGACCACAGTGGCAATGTGGTTATCAAAGGAGAGGTTGCTGACAACCTATGCCCCGAGGTCTCTTATCACTCCTTCAGTGTTTAGGGGATTACCGTCTGTGGTAGTCCGTGTGACCCAAATTTTTCCCAAAGGGAATGACAGTGCACTTTTTGGCATTGAGCTTAAGGCCATGGTTCTTGCACCAGTCATTGGTCTCAGTTAGGCCTTGTTGTAAGATGTCTACATCCTTTGGAGAATCGATAATGGCTCCCAGTTTGCAGTTGTTTGTGTACTTGGTCAACCAGAGTACTTTTGTATTAGCTTGGACTTCTGAGAAGTAAATGCCAAACAGGAGAGGACCCAGGACCGATCCCTGTGGAACACGACTTGTAACTGGTTGGTAGTCAGATTTAGAGTCCACTACTTTTACAGTGTGGGTTCTATCAGTGATCCAGTTGGCTACCCATCTTATGAGATAGGGGTTTATGTCTACTTTAGTAAGTCTAGCTATGATTCCTGAGTAAGGGATGGTGTTGAAGGCCTTGGCAAGATCTAGGTAGGTGGTGTGAACTACCTTGCCCTCATCCACAGCTCTGGTGACAGACTCAAAAAAGTCTATCAGGTTGAGTAGGCTTGACCTACCTTTCACAAACCCAAACTGCATGGGGTCCAGAGTTTGGAAATTCCCTATGTCCCTGTTAATAAGGTCCATGACGATGCGCTCCATGGCCTTACATATCAGACTTGTCAGGCTAATGGAACAGTAATTCCCAGCATCTGTATTTGCTCCCCCTTTGTGGAGTGGGATGACTGTAGCAGTGCGCCATTTGGCAGGAACAAAGTCTGAAATGAGGCTGTGATTGGACATGGTACTCAGATGTGGTGCCAGTTGGTTTTGTAGTTCATGTAGGACATAGCCCAGGATATTGTCAGGTCCCATGGAAGCTGTATTCTTGGCTTTGGGCAGTGCGTTTTTTACCTGTGCAGCCTTGATGATAGGGACGTTGCATTCCTCAGGTATTGAGATGGGCCCTTTGGAGGGTTACAGGGGGGTAAAGTTCGCACTGAACCAGTCAGCCAATATGTTGGCAATATCAATTGGTTCTGTATATGTATTGCCATTGTGCTGTAACTCAGAGCAGATCTGGGTCTTGCCATGTAGATTCTTGACATAGCTATAGAATGCCTTGTGGTTGTCTTTAGAATCTGCAGCAATTTTGTTTTCATAGCTAGCTTTAGATGATTTGATAATGGAATACATTTTTTTGCTGAGGCTAACAAGGGAGATTTTCCATTCTTGGGATTTCACTCTTTTCTGCAACAGTTTTTTTCTTCTGTTGTAGAGTTTGTTGATGGTAGGGGTCCACCAGATTGGCTTCCTTTTTTTTGGAGGATAGCATCTTGGTTCTGTTTGGTATGGCCCGTTTCATGCACATGTGTATGTGCTCATACAGTGCACTGGTGTATGATTCAGCAGTCATGCACTTATTTTCCATTTGCGTGTTCATTGTGAAGTTTGCCACCTTGGTTTTTAGAAGCCCAAAGTTGGCTTTGGAGAAGTATTTTATGGTGGTTTCCTTTAGCGTGGGTGGGATGTGGATGTCCATGGTGATAAATTTGTGGTCAGATCTGACCAGGGAGGAACTGATTTCAAGTGTAAAGCAGTGGTCGCCCATGTTGGTAATGACCAGGTCAAGGATGTTTCTACCCCTGGTGGGTGTAAGAATGAGTTGGTTCAGGGCAGTAGAATTAATGAATTCCAGAAAATGTTGAGCTAGTTTGTTGGTACATGAGTATTTTCCCAGTTAATGGAGGGGTAGTTAAAATCTCCCAGTATAAGGGTATTGGGTTGTACCCTAATATTTTTCAGTGTGTTTAGGAATGTGGAGTGAAACTCTTGGGACATGGATGGGGGATGTATAGCATGATACAACCTGGATTGCAGTTTTACCCAGTGTTAGCTGCACCTGAAGTAGCTCTGATGCATTATGTTGGGCTATTTGACTGGAGGTGTGTATATCTTTTATGAATATGGAGACACTTCCGCCTTTAATGCTTTGGTCCAGATTAGGGGGCCGAAAGGTGTGGTATGAATTATAGCCTGGTATTGCTGGGGTGCTCTCCTGCACCTTGAACCAGGTCTCGGTCACTGCACAGATGGTGATGTTCTCCATTTTTAGGAGTGCTTCAAATTAGTGCATTTTGAGGTTTAGGCTTCTAGCATTGAGTAGTATAACCCTCAGATTTTGTTTGTAACTGTTACAGGGGTAATTATGTCTTCAGGACATTGCCTAAAAAAAGCACTACAGGGGTAGCAAGAGCTTTGGCCAGTATCTGGAATCCCAGGGGTGACAGTTGCAGACTGCCTGTGGTGAAGCATCAAGGTCTGTTGATCATGTCATCCCAGGCAGACAGATACTGGATCCCCTTAGAATGACACCAGAAACTTAGCCAGTTGTTAAAGTCAATCATTTTGTGTGTGTATGTTTGGAAAAGTGCTTTGTGGAGAGAGGAGGGAGAACATTAACAGTAAGTAAAGATTTTATTTTCCTAAATAGTACCAATTTTGTAGCATGTGGTTTTCTTCACATGCTATACATTTTTTTCACTTATTTTTAAGTGTAATGGGGATTGTAAACAGGTACTGCTGTTCTTTTTTTTTCTTACTCCCTTCTCTGTCTCTTCTTGTTCAGTTTTAAGAAATGTAGGTACTACGGTCTATATAAAAAAGCCTGGTTAAAAGGCATGAAAAAAGAAAAATTAGTGTGCTTTTTCTCAATTTTGCAATGGGAAATGACTGGATTAAAGTGATGTATTAAGTTTTAAGAGAGCGCAAGTAAATGAAAAAGAACATTGAATATTATAAGGCTTTTTTCTAGCAAATACATGTAAACTCAGTAACAATTCTGCAGCTGGTAACCTGTTTCCATCATATAAAGAGAAACTGGCTGCCTGGTTCTCATGTCTCCTGGAGACAATCTGATTAAAAAGAAACTGGGTAGAGTCTGGTGCAGAGTGATTGGCTGAGGAAAAAAAAAGAAGAGAGAAATTTAAGAGATAATGTTCTTTGAAAGCATTCAGGGTATTTCTCAAGGTAGTTAATGTTCTCTGAAAACATCCAGGGGTTTTCCCAGCTGGGAGACTTATAAAGATAAGGCAAAACCAATCAGCACTTAGTAGAAGCACAGACTGCACCATGTGTCTTAGCATGGATGACCTTTCTTTTAGGTTAACTCAAGTTATTTGTGAGTGTGGCTGTCAGTTTGGGACTTTTGTTCCTATTAGGAGAGGAAAACTTCAATATTTGAAGGTGTACATGGTTTTGTGTGTTAATAGGGTCCCATTTATGTCATCGAAGGGTCTGTGAAGCGAACTCCCTTTGATCAACACTTAAATGTCAAACTAGGAAAAGTTTGAACGGCCAAGTAAGCAAATTTTTTCCCAGGGGAAAAAATCATTTGGCCGTTCTTGGGAATTTGCCCTTTCCTCCACTGTAGTGTGATCTCAGAGTTGGTATATTTAGTTTTGGGTGTGCACAACCCCCCACTTCTTAGGGTTTGATTTTTTTTTTTTTTGGCCAAGCGATTTTTTTCCCTTTACTTGTCGATCAAAGGGCATGTGCTTAACAGACCCTTCGATGACATAATATAGAACCCTGTTAATATTAACTTAATAGGTTTTGGGGAGTATTGAGGATGTTTGATTTTTTTGTTTGAGGGCTTTCAATAAAACAAAAAGTTTTATAATATGTGAAATAGGCTTAAACGTATATGATGAGAAACAACTGTATAAAAGTTCAACCTGCCAAACACTGTATGCACGTATCACAAAAGCTGGAACTAGACATTTAACAAAAAAGGTGTTATTCATAAAAGGTAGGAATAATAACTTTTTAATACAATGATTCTTTCTTTAATCTCTTTAAATGTAAATGGCCTCACAGATATAAACAAGAAAGAGTAGTGAACTATATTAAAAAAAATGCAGAGTGCAAATAGCTAGGGGACACACTTAGAAAGAACTGAACGTGTAAATTTGATAAAGAAAGGTTTTCAGGTTGGTTATTCAGCAGAATAACTGGGACAAAGGAAAAGAGGAGTACTTATGTTAATTGCGAGAGGAGCTTGAATAGTGACAGGAGAAGTTAAAAAGATAATGGCAGATTTGTAGTGCTAAGGGGCTACTGGCAAGGGAGGAGGATTATACTGGCGTGTATTTACATTTCACCTAAAACTGCTGTAATGGACTTAAGAAAATTCTGGGAGAAATAATCAGTTTTCAGCAAGGAATATTACTTATAGGTGGGGACTGGAACTTGACTTGCATCAGTGAAGATGTGTTTGGGAGAGCCCAGAAGGGAAAAAATAACAAAGGAGGGTAGATTTTTGAAGAAATGTATGAAAATATTTGGCATGGAAGATGTGAATTTAGTAATAGGAGTCCGGAGTGAATTTACATATTATTCCCCAAGATATAAAAATGGGGTTAGGCTAGACAGAATTTACATTTCACAGGAACATGGGCATTTAAATGAAGGTCGTGATACTCGCCCAATAACTATTTCAGATTATGTGCTAATAATAGCTAAAATACAAACACAGGATAATGAAATAAAAATGGGTCATTGGCACTTTCCCACCTATTTGTTGAAAAGAGAAGAATTTAAGGAATAGGTAGTGAAGATTTTTCATGAGCTATTAGAGAGGATAGAAATGTCTTCTGAAAATATAGCTAGGGAGTGGGATAAAACTAAGCTGGAGTTTAAAAATAGGGTGCAAGTAAAAGGAAGGGAGCAATGGTTAAGAAATAAGAATTATTTAGAGGGACTGATAAATGTGAAAGTGTTGCAGAATAGGGGGAATCTTCCAGATCAAGAAGATGATCAACTGCAGAATGCTAAGTAGAAAATAAGGGATTACCTCAATAATATGCATGAGCATAGAAAGATTGCAGTTAAGCAACTGTTTTTTGATAATAACACTAGAGCAAAAAAACTTTTAGCACAATGTCTCAGGCAACAGAAAGTAGAAAGGGGTATCTCCAAACTTTGGGATCCTATAACAAAGAAGGTAACAAGATATCTTGTAGAGGTATTAGAAGTATTTTAGAAATTCTATGAGAGTCTCTATAAAGCAGAGGAATATGAAAATCAAGAAAAGATACAAATTGAAATGTATATGGAAGATTTAAATATGCCAATGTTAGAGGTAGATGAGGCTCAGTTTACAAATAGTTAGCAGATGAGATAAAAATTCTGATGTTTAACCAATCTATAGAAACGTCCCCGGAATAGATGGTATTCCTTTGGGAAGTTTGGAAGCTAGGAGGGAAATAACAGATAAAGATGTGGAAGGTTTTGTTTAACAATATCTTAAGAGGAGAAGTACCACCGTCCTGGAAGAAAGTGGTAGCTGTAATAGCTAAAGAGGGTAAGGATCCATCCTGACTTCTCATGGCTCTACCTTTCCTTCTTGTTTGGTATATATATTATATCTTGTATATTTGCTTTTTTGATGGGGGTGTACCATACCATATAACAGCATACACTTGACATCTGGGGCAAGAAGCACTGATGTAATGGCATTGACTGCCTGTTTTATACCCCTGACGACCTGATGTCATGGAAGAAGCGACAGCATCCGACGCAGAAATCCGAAGACTCTGGTATTCAGGCCGGCTGAGGGGCTACTTGTAGGGCAGATAACCCAAATGTGTTGACTGCAACAGTGAATACACTCGCACATCTACATTTATGGTAAGTGTACACAACTGTACTTTTCTCTTGACAGTAACACCATATCCAGATGATATTCAGGAGAATGGCAGCTTCTGCTGGTGCCCACTGGAAAGCACCTATAAAGGAGCGCAAAGTTCTGCTTTGCTTTCTTCATATCCATATCAGGGAGTGCCTTTTGGGCCCCAGTGATTGGGTATTTAAAAAAAAAGGATGCGTGGTACGATCTAGCTGAAGAGATGTCCCCAGCAATGGGCATTACCTGGACCAGTGCATGATGCAGGCATCGTTATGATTTCCTGTCAAGTAAGATTAATTTATGGATACCATCTTATTTTGTCTCCTCACTGCTGATCTAAATGATAGATTTGCTCAGCAGACACCTCCACCATGTCCTGCCTGTGCTGTGGCTGAGGTGCTTAAGAACAGTGAGCCTTAGAGTGCCTTATCAGAGGAGAGTTCTGGCCCCTCATCAGCAGGTAGTCCTACCTGTATTCCCTGGGACCGATCAGCCAAAGCTGAAGGCTGTAGTGGAGAGACAGCAGTGGAAAGACATATAGCTCAGATGGACACCTTTCTGGAATGGAATGCAGATTTGCTTGTTTGCTAGCCCCTGCCATTGGGTCACCAGAGGACATTTTAACCTATTCCACTAGGCAGTCTTGATCCATCACATGGTTATGGAGCCCTGTAATGTTCTTTGGGCTCAGACAGGAGATAACCTGTCATCTGCATGTACCCACCCTATCCCCATCCACTTCCTTCCTCTTGTATCCTGCCCCATACACTGTCCAGGTCTTCCTATCACCATTTGATTGCCCCATGTTTGGTCTGTCTTTCCCATGTCTTCCTGTCCTAGTGTGTGTGCTTCCACCTCATCTGTACGTGGTGTTATGCATTTGTCTGTCTTCCCTCACACACTATAATCCCTTTCCTGCCCTGATTTCTCTTTCTTCCTTCTCTCTTCCTTTCTCTCCATATAAAGAAAGCAAATGGGACTATATCCTTCCCAAAAGAGTTGTTCTCCACCATCCTGCAGTTTCCTGTACTTTGTCCTTTTGCATGACCCTTTACCTGTTTTTCCACATTTTCTACTGTCTTCTACACTGCTTCTCTTCCCTTTTATGCTTCATACATATGTAGACACCACAGCAGTACAGCTGCAAGAGGTTCCTGACAAACAATCAAATGGACAGATTGTTGAAAGTCATATGATGGAAACCATATGATCAAAAATTCAGTCTATCGAACTGTTATGATTGAGATCATGCTACAGTAGGGATCAGGAAATGTGCCCTTTTCTCTACTGTAGTATGATCTTGGAGTTGGTATAAATAATTAGCAGGGGGGTGTGTGTGTGTGGGGGGGGGGGGGCACAGGGGAAGCTTGCCCCCCCCTGCAAAAGAATCTTTCTGTTGTATGTGGATGTTGTTTTCATTTGTATATTCTTTTGATGGACTGAATTTTTGATCATATGGTTTCAGTCACATGACTTTCAACAATCTGTCCATTTGATCATTTGTCATCGATCCACTGCAAGTATTATAAGGCTGCATGGTGCCATCTTCTTGAGGGACATGATAACTTCCTCACCCAAACATGCTCATCATATTGATCACCGCTGCAGTAGCTTTAGGTATATGGGTTATATCCTGCATAGGATATGACAGCCAGCCAGCCAACTTCCAAAGCTTCAGGGTACCTTCCACATGCGCAAACCATCAGTCACCTCGAGCTGAGCTGACTAAAAGGACAACTATGGGTAGCAAGTCCTTCAGAGTTTTCCTTCCTCCAACGAGTAGGTCTCTATGAGGCTTTTGAGGATCAACGGTCAACTTGTGCTGTTCTGCTGCTGGGCAGATAAGTTCTCCTTGAGGAAAAACCTTCCATTATAAAAATACTGTTTGTTTAATAATACTTGCCTGTTTAGGAAAGGTATTTTAAAGCTAGGTGTTTGTGTTTTAATGGATGGTCATGAAGAATCTATTGTACTTTAAAACAAGAGCATTTTTCCCTGTCTGTTTAAAAGTTGTTTAAGGTAATTGAAAAACATTTTTCTGAAGAGAAATTGTGTTTATTTTACTTTTTGGCATTGGCAAAGTGTTTTTAAACTAATTTTTATTTAGTTTTATGTGAAAAAGTGACTTTTAAAGGCTATTAATTTTTACACACTTTTGCTGCTTATTTTTACTGGGAAAGAGACACCATTTTCAACTTGACCATGGGACAAACTAACAGTCCCATGGTCAATCCTTACGTCAGTCACAAAAAAAAAAGTTAAGCAAACAGTCTTTGCCACCACCGCAGGCTGGCAATTTGCCTCAGCCACAAGTGATTCATTCTGCTGTAGTCATCCGTTGTTCATCAGAGCACTCATCTTTTACACCAGATCCCTCTGGTGTAGCACCTACAACCTCTATGGACTGGGGGTTAGTCATGTCCTTTGCTGCTGTTGGGGTCCCCTCAGTGGGAAAGGGAGAGACAGTGTTGTCTGTCCTGTGAGATGGAACAGGGAAGACCTCCTTTTTTTGTCAGAATGTTTTATCCATCCCTGTGGAAGCTACTACTTCCATTAATAACTCTATTGGCCCCATTTTTACTGTTGAAAACAAACAGAAAACTAAATGTGTATCTACTCCTCCTCAAATTTTCTTTGATAGGAATAGTTTACTAGCTCTTGATTAAGGCTTAATTCAGACTGTTGATTTTTTTCTTATAAGGTAGTTTCTAGTAAAAGAAAGAAGCATGCCTCTTTTCCTCAAGAGATTCATGATTCTGAGTCTGGTCAGGAAGATGAAGGGACATATACAGTTTTTTTCCTCAGATTTCTGATTCAGACTCAGAGGCGAGCTCAGTTTCTGATTTTTCCTATGGGGGGATTATTTCTGTGAGACAATTTCCAGTATGTGCCATTGTTTTCAGTGGGACAACACTAAGACTTCTAAGTCTGCCATAAAGTATTATGAGCTGTTACAGAAGTTATTTTCAGAACCTTCACCATTTCCCCAATTCTGTCAGCTTTGGAGGATGTGTGTGTGTGTCACTGCCAGCAATTTTCTTGATAGTCAGCCACCTGCCCCCAAAAAGGTAGATAGAATGTATAAAGTTTATTAATCTTTTAAGTTTTATACACTCTTCCCAAACCTGACCCAGCAGCTATAACTTTAGATCTGATGTCAGTTTTCATTCTATCCTAAACCTATGGGGTCGGATCTGATCCCTCGTGTCTGGCTTGGCCATTACAGTAACCAAAAACTCTCAAGCTTTTTCCTTACCCACGAAGTACCCTTCCTAAGTACTTCAGATCTTGTTTGCCACTGTTTGCATTAGACATGGTGACTAGTTGCTCTCGAGTTGATAAATGAAATTATTATTTTTTTCCTTGATTTCTAATAAATAGTGCTACAAAGTTATCTTTTTCTACTTAGCCTCTATCCCTTACCTGCGACTACTTTATTTCCAGTTTTTCACTCTTTATGCCTTTCTTTTTCTTTTGTACGAAGGTACTTCTGAAATACTGTTGTTAGTATCCCCCCTTACATCATGTATAACCTTTCTTACCATTGTTGGTATTTTACCCTTTCCTTTCCTTTAACTGTTTAAGAAAAAGGGCTTCTATTGTTTATAAAAAATGTTTCTGTCTTACTGGGGCATTTTCTATAGTAGAAATGCCAGGGAAAGAAAAGGCTGTCTTCAAAAAGTGTGAGAAATGTGGCCATAAAGTGTCATATTCAGACACTCACACACTTTGTGTCTACTGTCTGGGACCCCTGCATTTACAGGAGGATTGTTCTATTTGCCACACATTCAATCATAGGGCTCGGTTGAATGCAAGAACAAGTTAATCCTTAAAGCTTTGCTGCCATCCACTTTCAGTGAGGCACTATCTAGAGCTCCTTCCTTAGGCAAATCTAAAAAGTTCAAGTCAGAATCATTTGGACCCAAAGACCAATATTTGACAACAGATGAATCAAATGAAATATGTAAGGAGAAAATACCACTCTGGACACAGAAGTAAATATAAAGTTAGCGCTTTCGTTTATAAAATATATAAACTTCTTCAGACAAAAGTATACAGGAAATAAACCATTTAAATAAACATTCAAGAAGTGATATCATTTCCCATTCAAAGAAAAAAGTCACAATAAAAGTCCCATTAAACATCAAAATAAAAGACATGCCTCAAAATAAGATATCCAACTACACAATGGACCCATTAAACAAAACTTTAAATAAAATCCTAAACACTACAAATATATGCATAAAATATATATAGAAGTTAGAATATTTAAATAATTGACTAGGAAAATACAATAATAAATGTTATCTACATAAAGACTTCAGTTTCAAAACACTCATGATAGAAATAGTGTCATTCAATCCAGGTGAAACTGAAGCGTTCAACTTAAGTTGCCATAAAAGTTCTTTCTCCTCTAGTTGCAAGGAAGTCGGACCTCCCCTAATGTTTTCAACAACCCTATCAATGATTAAAAAACAAAATTCATGTGTGGGAAAAGCCAAAATATGTCTAGCCAGGGCATTTGTGATATTTGCTTTAGAAATGGCATAAAAATGTTCATAAATTCGATTTTTAAAAACCCTATCAGTTTTGCCAACATAGAAAGACGGGCAATTCTGACATAATGCCAAGTAGACCACCCCTCTTGTGTTGCAGTTATATTTATCCGTTAAGTAATATTTTTTCTTATTGATCATAAACATGTTGGTAACACATATAAACTTACACCAACAGCATGATCCACATTTAAATATCCCACAATGTGGGCGGTGACATTTATAATTTACTGTTTCAAGGACAGTTTTTAAGTTCCTACCTTTTTTAAAAATTACAAGAGGCCTATCACCCACATAATTTCTTGTTGTACTATCCTCGACTAAAAAGTACCAGTTCTTAAAAATGATATCCCTCAAGAAGGGAGCATCCTTAGAAAAAGTGGTAATAAAACCCAAATTTCCAAAGTTATTGTTATTTTCATGCTCAAATTGCTGTGTTAAAGGAATCAGTGTGTTAGGTGGATCCATAATATCATTAACACACTCAAGATTCTCATTTCCAGATGAAATAACATAACTTAGAATTGGTTTAAAGTTTACCCAGGACACAGTATTCACTGTCATTGGAGCCAGTTACATTCAGAGCGCCATCTCCCTTTCTGGAAAGGTCAAAATCACCCTCTGTTATGTCCACTCATTGGGGTTTAACCAAAGACAACATGAAGAGATTGGTGAGAAAAATCCTCTGGGTGCAGAGTATACCAACAGATCCCTTGGCTTCTACCCCATCGGGTCAGGAGTTCCGGTCATCTACTACCCCTCCTTTGCATCCTCCTCCGACTTTCTTTGAAGTGAAAGAGTTATTGGATCTGAGCTGCCTGGGTCCATCTGCTTCAGATCCAAAGATACCTTTATCCTCAGATCCGTTGTTGGCTCTGAGTTCTTCTGTTCAGTCAGAGCCAGAGACCTTGCAGAGCAGTAGCTGCCTTGTCAGTTCTGAGATGCTGGCATCAACTATGAAGGTTTCAGAGCTGTTGCTGCACCTCGGGGCTTCAGCTCATATTAGCTTGGCTCTGGCTTCTGCCTCGGGAGGATTATCCTCGGAGTAGGGGGAGACTAGGATCCATAGGCATGCCCTTTTGGATCCAGAGTCTGGTCCCCCTCAGGGGAGATCAGCCTTTGAGGTTTTGAAGAGAGCCATGTCTGCTTTGACAGCTCAGATGGTTCCTCCCCTTCAGGTCTTCAGCCCTCACCCTTGTCATCTCTGCATACAGAGTCCCAACCTTTTTCTCCATGGGGACAGCAAGTACCAAAACTCCACGCTTCGCAGCAGAGTATTCCCACTTCTTCTGATACTTTTCCAGAGCATCCCATTGAGGAGGTCACTAAGATGAAGTTGTGCAAGAGGAAGACCTTATATTCCCTTTAGGAATCTGTCACTGAAGACACAGACTTTGATGAGGGCGAAGGATCCCCAGTGTCACCTCCTGACAATGTCTCCTTTGAAGACATCCTAACAATATTAAAACAGAGAGTTGACTGGAAGCCCAACAATCCTTCATCTGAGAAGTCCATGTACCTGGAGGCTTTTGATACCTGCCCATCTAACTCCTGGTAACTCCACTTGCCAATAATCTCATTGAATTGATCTCTCATCGGGCATGGAAGTGCCCCAACACCATTGAGCTGATCCCCGGAGACAAAAATAATTACTGCTACTGAAGATAAGCTATTTTGCACAAAATGTGTGCCTGTGGATGCCACGGTCATGGTGGCATGCACAAAAATGGAACTAGATGAAGAAAGTTCTTCTTATCCATCCCCCCAACAAGGAGTTTCGGGTGATGGATAGGTTCGGGAAGCTTGTCTATGCATCAGCGACCTTCTCCGTATTGTCCCTGAAGTACCTGGCACATTTCACTAGGTTACATAAAGATTTTATTAAAAAGTTTCAGATCCCCCCTCTCAGGATCCATTTCTGAGGAAATGCAGGCCTGTGTTACTTCTCAATTGGCTGCCCTTTAGTCTGTTTTTAACTCATCCATAAGGCTTATTTCTCATGCAGCCGAAGGAGCGAGTAGAGCAGTGGGTTCAGGCACTTCCATCAGGAGGCATGCCTGGATGTGCTTGTGTGACTTTGTGAAGCCTTTCAAGTCATCGTTCATCAATACTTCTTTTGAAGGCATGTCCTTGTTTGGCCCTAAGGTAAAAGATAAATTGTCCAGGTGTGAGAAAGATGGGAAGACCCAATCTGCTGTGGGCATATGTTTATCCACTCCTCAGAGATCCTTCTTCAGGGATCAACGAGGTAGTTGAAAAATGTGGTTCAGAAAATTCCAAGGGTCTTTTCAAAACACACGTGGAAGTAGTTCCCCCAGAGGCAGAGGGGGGGGACTGAAACTGTAGACACTGCCCTCACAGCAGAGGAGGCCCACAAAACCAAGGGTTCAGAGATACTTTCTTTGGCAGAACCTTCCAGCACTCCTGAACAGTGGCCCAATTGCTCTCCTCTGGAGGCAATTGGGGGTTAACTATTCCTGCACTGGAGAACCTGGCTAGAAATAACATCAGACACATGGATGCAGAGGATCATTTCCAGAGGTTGTATTATACCATTTTCCCTTCCTCCCCCCATTGCAGAAAAATCTCCGATGTTCCGCCCAGTCAGAGGGAACAAGCAGCTATTCAAGTACAAAAGCTGATACAAAAATGAGTCATCCAAGAGGTCCCTCCAGACCATAGAGAATCCTGAACTTACTCAAGATTCTTTTTAGTGCCAAAGAAAACAGGGAACTGGAGACCAATGTTGGATCTCAGCAATTTGAACAAGTCAGTTCAATGCAACAAGTTCCGAATGGCCATGATTCAGTTCATTCTTCGGTTTTTGGAAAGGATGACTGGATGTGCTTGACAGACCTTCAGGATGCATATTAATGATAAACATGTGATCCAGATGTTTGTTACGCTTCTGGCTGGGAGCCAGTCATTTTCAGTTCAGAGTGCTGCCCTTTGGTGTCCCACAGCCCCCAGGGTGTTTACCAAGTGTATGGCAGTAGTAGCTGCTCACTTGAGACTGTATAGATTCTGGGTGTTTCTGTATTTAGACAGCTGTCTCACTTCTGCCCTGACCTGGCATCAACTATTGGAGACAGGAGACTATGTTCTGTATGGGGATATCCATAAACTACGAGAAATCCTTTCTAGACCCCACATGAGAATTCTGCAGTGGCTGCTATCAGCACAGTGGTCTATCCTTCACTATCCACTGTCAACTCAGATAAGGATCACCAATGTATGAAAAAAAGATCTCAAATGGTGGATCCATGCTGATCAAGTTCTACAGGGTTGTCCATTTATTCTCCCCAAGACCACAGTGACCATGGACTCTTTGCAGCTTGTGTTGGGGGGGCATTTTCTGGGAAAAACAGTTCAAGGCACTTGGTCCCCCGATGAGGCCAGTATGCATATCAATGTCTTAGAGATGAGAGCAGTGTTCTGAGCATTGCAGGTTTTCCAGGATGCTCTTCCCCTGGGATGATTCCAGTTCAAGCTGAAAACATGTCAGTAGTCTGGTACATCAACAAACAAGGAGAACCAGTTCCTATCCCTTGTGTAGTGAAGGTCTCAGAGTGTGGCAGTGGGTGATCTCATACAACCACTTTCTCATAGCAATGCATATTCTGGGGATGTTCAGTGTGATAGCAGACAAATTGAGCAGGTGCATTCTTCTGCCTCACGAAAGATCCCTCATTCAAAATGTGACGGAAGGATATTCCATCAGTGGGGTCAGCCTTGCTGTGATCTTTTTGCCTCTCCCCTAAACAACAAGTGCAGAAGTTTCTTTGCCCTGATCCCCCTCAAGGGGAGTCACCGAGGGATGCTGTTCTTCATAACTGGCCATCCGGTTTCTTTATGCCTTTCCCCCACCACCATTAATCTTGAAATTTCTGCAGAAAGCAGCCAGGTTGAAGAGCAAAGTAATTCTCATTGCACCTTATTGGACTTGACAGATTTGGTTCCCCTTCCTTTGGCCTCACTTAAACTGCGGATTCTAGATCCAACTCCAGACCTCCTGTCCCACCGAATGGGCATGATTCACCCAGATGTACCCAATCTCAGGCTGACTGCCTGGCTTCTCCAATTCCATTAATAGCCAGACAAGCTCTGCTGTCCTCTCCAGTGCGACATATACTCCTGTTTTCTTATAAACCATGTAAGCGTTAAGCCATACTCCAGTAAATGGAAACAATTCATTCACTGGGCACTGCAGAATAGCACTGACCTCTTCTCAGCTCCTGTTCATGATAGTCTTGATTTTTTAGCCCAGATTTTCAATGAATGGTCATCTTCTTTGACTATCAAAGTCCAATTAGCAGCAATTTCCCTCCCTTCCCAACCACAGTATTTGATTTTTCACAAAGACAGAGTATCTCTGCAAACTAATCCATCCTTTTTACCAAAGGTGGTATGAGAGACTGATATCACTGTCCATCAGTTTACCGATATTTTTCCCACATTTTGAGGTGAATACTTGTTACATTTGTTAGATGTTCACAAACAATTGTTTTTTTCCTTCATAGAACTAAGGATATCAGGAAATTTGATCAATTATTTGTTTCCTTCTCAGACATTAAATTTACCTGGTTTAACCACTCACCAAAGTAACCTTGTCCAGATGGCTCATCAGCTGTATTTTCTTCATTTGTAACTGATTGGGCATTGGCTTACCGAAATCTTTACAAACTAATTCAACTAAAGCCATGACAATGTCATCTGTCTTCCAATCTAGAGCTGCTATGGATGTCATTTGTATAGCAGCAACTTGTGCTACTCCCCATACCTTTGTTATGCATTACAAGTTGGATTTGATCTGCAGGGGTAGAGCATCATTCGGTTCAATTGTGCTGAGGAACATCCTTCCTTGAGTCCACCCATGATCTAAGGTAGCTGGTGACTCTGTCCCATAGGTTTAGGATAGAAAGAAAATTGAGATCAGGTAAAGAAGGTATGTACTCACCATAATGTTCCATCTGTGTTGTATATTTTCATTCTTCCTCAACTCCCCACCCACCAGCCCCCTACCTTTGAACTCTTAGAAGAGCAAGTGTTCTTCGGTTGACACTTCCCATGTACTGAGCTCCAGATATAGCCTCTCTGGATCCTTAGGATATTTTCTTTTACGTCTATTAGCAAACAAGATCTGAAGTGTTTAGGAAGGGGTACATTGTGGGTAAGGGAGAAACTCAAAAGAGTTTTTTGGTTACCACGAGCCATTGTCATGGCCAAGTCATATCTGAGGGATCAGATCCAAACCCATAGTTTGAGGAAGAATAAAAATGGACAACACAGATGGAACATTATGGTGAGTGCGTAACTTCTTCTTAATCTTACTGCTGCTAAGCATTTAGTTAATTCCAGTTCTAGTCTTCCTGACAAAGATGGGAAGATTATTAATAAGTTTAGGAAAAAGTGTATTTTATTTGTATTTGTTTACTGGGGTAGTGCACTGATCAATATGGACCAATTACAGGCTAAGCTTGGGTGAAATCCACAACATTTCACAAGTAAAAAATAGAGATGTAAGCAATAACAGAATAGTTCAGATTAATTATATAGAAAAACTGTGTACATAGTTCCAGTGAACAAGAGCAGCGCAATGTTCAGTGAAGCAGAATGCAATGTGCAATATATAGTTTCATAGTTTAGTACTAGGCTATCTGCCCTGGGGCATTTGTAAGCCTAGCCATAGTGATGTGGCTTTTGCCACCCCATGAAATGGTACAAAAATGCACAGAATAGATTTAGAATACTGTGCCTCTGTCTAGTAGTGACACAATGAAGGCCCCCTTATATAATAGAATTAGTTTACTGTGCCCCTGTCTAGCAGTGACACAGATGTGACCCCTGGGGTAAACTTACGATCTCCCATCCACTCATCAAGATTTCTCTTGAAGAGAGTCAGTGAGGGGCTCTGCCTAACATGAACTGGGATCTTGTTCCAAAGCATGGGAAGCCTCTGGGTTATGAATCTATCCCTCCAGCATGTCCTATTCATACTTGTGCCGAGGTTTAAGTCTTTAGCTCTCGTGGTCTTGATGGATTTGGATTTTTTGAGGTGAAGCATGTCCATCAGATCCTGATTGGACATGGCCTTGTACGTCAGGCAGAGATCACCTCTGAGCAGGCGGTATGCTACTGAATAGAGCTGGAGTTTCTTTAGTCTGGCAGAATAAGACATATGTTGGAGACCCTTGATCCTCTTGGTGAGGTACTTTTGTGGTCTCTCCAGCTGTTGCAAGTGCCGGGTGAGGTACATACCAAATGGGGCATTGTACTCAATCATGGGTCTGATGAGGGAGGAGTATAGGAGTACAATGACATCCTTGGATCTGGATGTGAATCCCTTCATGATGAGGTGTGCAAGGTAGAATGTTTTTCTAACCACTTTGGCAACGTGGGTGTCAAATGAGAGGTTGCTGTCGACTTGGGTCCCTAGGTCTCTGATTACTTTTTCCATACTCATTGGGTTGCTGTCTATGTGATAATTTGTGGGTACTTTGTTTTTCCCAAAGGGGATGACTATACATTTTTTGGCATTTAGTTTAAGGCCGTGACTCCGGCACCAGTTGTCCATTTCTGTGAGGCCTTTTTGTAGGATGTATGTATCCGCTGGTGTATCGACTATGGTGCCTAGTTTGCAGTCATCTGCAAACTTTGTCAACCACAACCCTCTCATGTTTGCTTTAACATCTGAGAAATAAATGCCGAACAAGAGGGGTCCCAGGACAGATACCTGTGGGACACCACTTGTGACTAGCTTTGAGTCTGACATTGCTCCAGCGATTTTAACTTTATGGGTTCTGTCCTTTAGCCAGTTTGCAACCCATCTAGTGACATAAGGGTTTATGTTTAAGCTGGTGAGCTTATCTATGATGCCTGAGTGGGGTATTGTGTCGAAGGCCTTAGCCAAGTCCAGGTAGGCTGTATGGACTGCTTTGCCCTCATCAATGGCTCTAGTGACTGTTTCGAAAAAGTCCACCAGGTTCAAAAGGCAGGATCTGCCCTTTACAAAGCCAAACTGGGTGGGGTCAATTGTCTGTAGGTCCCCTATGTCTCTGTTTATGAGTTCCATAATGATTCTTTCCATAGCTTTGCAGACCAGGCTGGTTAAGCTTATGTGGCGGTAGTTCCCAGGGTCTGTAGAGGTACCCCCTTTGTGGAGTGGGACCACTGTTGCTGTACGCCAGTGTTCAGGTACATATCCTGTAGTAAGGCTAAGGTTAAATAGCATTTTTATGTGCGGGTTTAGCTCCTCTTGGAGTTCACGTAGCACGCAACCCGGGTTACCATCAGGTCCCATTGATGCTGTGTTTTTAGCTTTGTTGAGGCGGTTCTCACTTGGACATCTGAGATGACAGGAGATTACATTCAGCTGGGATAAGTATTTCTTCTTTTGGGGGTGAGGGAGGGAGAAATTTGCACTGAACCTGTCAGCCAGAATGTTGGCAATATCTGTGGGTTCAGTGTATTTTTGTTGTTGTGAACTAACTCTGAGCATATCTGAGGGTTTCCCCAGGTTTCTAACATAGCTGAAGATGGCTTTGTGGTTATCTTTAGTGTCCTTAGTGATTTTTCTCTCAAAGTTGGCCTTGGATGTTTTTATGAGAGAATGTAGTTTTATGCTAATGTTGATCAGAGATGTCTTCCCTTTATGGGATTTTGCTCTGTCGTGCAGTAGCTTCCTTTTTTGTTATACAATTTGTTAATGGCTGAGGTCCACCAGACAGGATGCTTGCCTTTGGTGGAGAGGGACTTGGATTTATTTGGGATTGCATGATCCATGCATTCTTGGAGATGTCCATAGAAAGCATTTGTGAAGGATTCGGCATTGTGGGATGTGGTATCCACTGGCCCAGTGGGCTTAAAGGATACCATCTCAGTCTTAAGAAGAGTGAAGTCTGCTTTTGAGAAGTTTTTCACTGTGGTCTTTTGTGCTGGGGTGGAGGTGGGATATGTATATCCAGGGTGATTAATTTGTGGTCAGATCTCACTAGTGAGGGGTATACCTCCGGTGTGGAACATTTTGTCCCCATGTTTGTGATGATCAGGCCTAGTATATTATCTCCCGTAGTGGGAGAGATGAGTAGTTGTTCCAGTGCATTTGAATTTATGAATTCCAGGAACCTTTGGGCTAGGGTGTTAGGGCTAGAATAATGTACCCAATCTATGTTTGGGTAGTTGAAGTCTCCCAGTATGATGGTATTTTGTGATACATTCATATCCTCCAATGTCTTCAGGAAGGCTGAGTGGGGTTCCTGAGATTGGGAGGGTGATCTGTAACATGTTACCAGTTGTATAGCAGTTTTGCCTATGGTTAGTTGCCTGTATGGTCTCTGATGCTTCATGTGTTGCTACTAACCTGGAGGTGTGGGTGTCCTTGATGAATATGGACACTCCCCCCTCCCTTTGTGGTTCGGCCCGGGTTTGCACTATGGGGGTGGCAAGAGCCTTGGCCAATATCCGGAAGCCCAGTGGTGACAGGTGCAAGCCATCCCTTGCGAAGCAGCATGGCTTGTCCAACATGTCATCCCAGGCAGACAGACATTGGATCCCCTTAGAATGACACCAGTACTTGAGCCAATTATTAAAGCTGATCATCTTGTATTGTGGCATTATTCTTGGTGAGGGTAAGATGCTGCTCAGGGTCAGGGTCATACCAGCCTGGGCTACATAATCAGAGAGCTCCTCTATGTCTCTTTTTATGTAGTCCAGGGAGGTATGTCTCAGGTCATTCATGCCAGCATGGACAATGATGGAGTCATATTTGTACTTGCTTTGGAGTGACCTGAGTGAGTGTGTTATGTGGTGGATCCTAGCTCCCGATAGGCAGCTCACAGTCACCCTCTCCTTGTTCAGCCTGGTAAGTGGGACATCAGTGTGTCTGACTATAGAGTCACCTATTACTAGTGTATCAGGCATGGTGTTTGGCCTTAAGGGCTGTGATTGGTTGACACACTGATTTATTGAAGTATGTGTTGCATGTGTTTTGTTTTGAGGTGGTGGATTTTTGGATGTCTGCTTTGGGAGCCTGTGTTGTTTTGGTAAGTTTTTTATTAGAGCCTCCGAGTATGTCTTTGTGTTTTTATGTGTTTGTTTTGCAGTTGTGGTAGGTCTATGTGGGATTGGGTTTGTTGTGTGTGCGGTTACCATCTCCTCCTGTCTGGTCATGCCAGCCCTAGGTTGAGAGAGTTCAGCCTCCAGTTTGGCTATATAGTTGCATCTCTCACATGTATTTGTGTTTGTTGGGAGGAGGAGAGGGTTGTGTGTGTACATGAGACAATTGTAGCATTGTCTCAAGATACCCAGATTAACCAGTTGAACTGGAGAGGAAGCCAGCAATCTACCATTCGACATGCTAGAACAGTATAAGGGAGTGTTGTGCCTTTAAGGGAAGTGGATATTTACAGGGGTGGTAGGTGGATGTAGTGCTTACTTAGTACGAGAGTGCTTACTTAGTAGAGACATTTTGAGAACAAGTGCTAGGCTTATAATATAGCGAGTAGTCTGATTATACTAAGAGTAGAGCTTCCTTAAGGGAAAATTTGAAGAGCAGGCTTGGCGGAGCCAGAAGAAGTTTAACCTTGCTTAACCGGCGCTGCGCTATGCGCACAACCATGCAAAGCCATGCAAACGTGGATTTTAGACAGGGAACAACAAAAGAGCTAGAAATGGTCCAAAACAAAAAATTACTACAGCTCTTGTGCTGAGGTCACTTCTTACAGGGACAGGTAGGCTGCTCAAGGCTCCCCACTCCCACTGGTGGGCAAAGAAACTTCCTTCTATCCAAGTAAGGTAATGGACAACACAGGAACTACACCACAGCCCAGAATACAGCAATGCCTGTAAACTGGTCTAAACTAGTCGAGGAGAGGTGGGAAAACAAGGATTATTTTTTTGTTTTTTTTTATAGAAACACACAGAAAATGCAGAAACAGTGATAAATCAGTTACATGGGCTAGCACACTTTAGTGGGCAGCCTCAACAGTTAAATTAAACAAACAAACAAACAAACTTTCGATCAAATTCGACTAAAAAGTAACTTTAAGTGCAGATTTTAAAATAATGCAGCAAACAGCTAAAAAAACAGCTTAAGCTTGTTAAGGGTAAGCTAGAGAAGCTATTCTAAGCAAAAAAACAGCAAAGATACTTAAATCCAGAAAGTAGTCACTTTTCTGAGTTCTCTGTAGCTAGGACCACTCTGCAGGACCATGAGGAGCTTGTCTGAGTAGTATAGCCAGAAAAAACGCCCAGAGGCGGATTTTAAACAGGGAACTACAAAAGAGCTAGAAATGGTCCAAAACAACCAATTACTACAGCTCATGTGCTGTGGTCACTTCCTACAGGGACAGGTAGGCTGCTCAAGGCTCCCCACTCCGACTGGTGAGCAAAGAAACTTCCTTCTATCCAAGTAAGGTAATGGACAACACAGGAACTACACCACAGCCCAGAATACAGCAATGCCTGCAAACTGGTCTAAACTAGTTGAGGAGAGGCGGGAAAACAAGGATTATTTTTTTGTTTTTTTTTTATAGAAACACACAGAAAATGCAGAAACAGTGATAAATCAGTTACACAGGCTAGCACACTTTAGTGGGCAGCCTCAACAGTTAAATTAAACAAACAAACAAACAAACTTTCGATCAAATTCGACTAAAAAGTAACTTTAAGTGCAGATTTTAAAATAATGCAGCAAACAGCTAAAAAACAGCTTAAGCTTCTTAAGGGTAAGCTAGAGAAGCTATTCCAAGCAAAAAAACAGCAAAGATACTTAAATCCAGAAAGTAGTCGCTTTCTGAGTTCTCTGTAGCTAGGACCACTCTGCAGGACCACGAGGAGCTTGTCTGAGTAGTATAGCCAGAAAAAAATGCCCAGATGTGGATTTTAAACAGGGAACTACAAAAGAGCTAGAAATGGTCCAAAACAACCAATTACTACAGCTCTTGTGCTGAGGTCACTTCCTACAGGGACAGGTAGGCTGCTCAAGGCTCCCCACTCCCACTGGTGAGCAAAGAAACTTCCTTCTATCCAAGTAAGGTAATGGACAACACAGGAACTACACCACAGCCCAGAATAAAGCAATGCCTGTAAACTGGTCTAAACTAGTCGAGGAGAGGCGGGAAAACAAGGATTTTTTTTGTTTTTTTGATAGAAACACACAGAAAATGCAGAAACAGTGATAAATCAGTTACACAGGCTAGCACACTTTAGTGGGCAGCCTCAACAGTTAAATTAAACAAACAAACAAACTTTCGATCAAATTCGACTAAAAAGTAACTTTAAGTGCAGATTTTAAAATAATGCAGCAAACAGCTAAAAAACAGTTTAAGCTTGTTAAGGGTAAGCTAGAGAAGCTATTCCAAGCAAAAAAAACAGCAAAGATACTTAAATCCAGAAAGTAGTCGCTTTTCTGAGTTCTCTGTAGCTAGGACCACTCTGCAGGACCACGAGGAGCTTGTCTGAGTAGTATAGCCAGAAAAAATGCCCAGAGGCGGATTTTAAACAGGGAACTACAAAAGAGCTAGAAATGGTCCAAAACAACCAATTACTACAGCTCTTGTGCTGAGGTCACTTCCTACAGGGACAGGTAGGCTGCTCAAGGCTCCCCACTCCCACTGGTGAGCAAAGAAACTTCCTTCTATCCAAGTAAGGTAATGGACAACACAGGAACTACACCACAGCCCAGAATACAGCAATGCCTGTAAACTGGTCTAAACTAGTCGAGGAGAGGCAGGAAAACAAGGATTATTTTTTTAGTTTTTTGATAGAAACAAACAGAAAATGCAGAAACAGTGATAAATCAGTTACACAGGCTAGCACACTTTAGTGGGCAGCCTCAACAACCTATACATTTGTTTCTAAAGTGGGTCAATCTTTAGTGAATCTTAAGCATTTTGAGTTGCTTCTGACAGAATTTTGAATTGTCAGGCTCATATGTTAAAAGTTTATTCTGACTAAATGTGATAGTATGAGGCAGTTTTGTCTTGAGGAAAAATCTGTTTTAAATAATTTAGTTTCTTCAGTTGTACAAGTCGCTTATTCATTGTTTACATTGTGTGTATGACTCAGCTGATACTTCTTCCAGGATTATGGTAGCTGTACTGAGGGTTGCCTGGCTTCATTCTCAGAACCTCACAGATGATAAAATGAGATTTTTAATTATTCTTTGGACAGAGGTTTAGTTTTTAGTTTGTCTGCTGCAGAGGTGATCAAAAAGTGTGATGAAAGGAGTAAGTTGATACAGGGAATTTCTGAGTTTTCAGCCATTATTTCCAAATGTTATAAGGGATTTTTTAATCCCTCATCCAGTTTTGGCAAAAAAATAAACCATCTCAACAAAAAGCAGATAAACAGACATTTAAGAAGAAATGCCAAGGGGGTCCCGAAAAGAATCCAGGAGTCCCCCAAAACCAAGGACAGTAAATGAGTCAGAATGACTATTCAAGGGACCTTGTTGTCCCCACCATGGCAACTGCCTTTCCCCTTCCAGAAAGTTTGAATCACAACGTTTCTCTTTAGCAACATTTTCATTCAAATAGGTGTTGAAAATGAATCATTCATCAAGGTTACAGATGACAGTTGGAGGAAGTTCCTCCTTTCCAGGAGGTAAATCCTAATCCACAATGCCAGACTTTTTTATTTCTACCTCTTCTTCATCACATGCTGTCCCATGGAGTGATAGAAACATTTCCTCCTTTCAAGGTGGGAAAAGGTTTTTATTCACAGATTTTTTTTAGTGCCAAAGAAAGATAGAAAATGCATGGAGACCAGTTATGGATCTTTGTTTTCTAAACCTGTTTGTGATAGAGCCCAAGTTCAAAATTATGTCATTTCACAATATGTTACCTCTTTTTCCTCATTCAAATTTCCTGGTAACACTAGATGTGAAAGATTCTTATTGTCACATCCCTATTCAACTGGACTGCAGATGTTTCTTAAGGATTTGTTTGTCTGGACCACATTATCAGTTCTCTGCCTTTCCTTTTGGACTATCCACTGCACCAAAAGTATACACAAAGTGCCTAGCTGCAGTTATACCTAATTGCAGGTTACAGGATATTTACATTTTCCACATTTAAATTACTTGCTTATCTTTGCAGAGTCTTTTTAATAGTGTCAGAAATCTCGCCCCTGGCTTCAAAAAGGATATTCAAACTTTTTTTGACTCTTCACAAGATTGTGTTCCTGGGGTATGTGCTAGATCCTTCAGTTCAGAGAGCTTTTCCTCCACAGGAAAAATAGATCTATATCTCTATTTCTAAAGTTTTCCACTCAGACTTTGGTCACTGTGAGGGAATACCTCAGGGTTTTGGATTTCATGGCATCTATCATTCTTATCACACCCCTGGCAAGACTCCACATGAGAAAGATACAGTGGTATTGGTAGTATCTTTGTTCCCAGCACCATCTTCCTTGGTCTTTTCAAATCCCAGTGCTGAGGTTTGTCAGAAGAGGAATTACTTAGTGGAGACTGCAAATATCCATAAATCTGGTTCTCCCCTTCTCCCTCCCTGTTCCAATGCTGTCAGTCTACACAGACAGCTGAGACTTTGCTTGAAGACCAGTTTCAGGAGGAATGAATGTGCAAGGTGTGTGGGACACCAAAGACAGATACAAGCACGTAAATATAAATGACATGTTTGCTCTGATGAAGGCACCCAGCTCTCTGAATCATCTTTAGACCACAATACCTCTTCAAATTATTACAGACAATACCTCGGTCATATGGAATATCAACAATCAAAGGGGAACTTGGTCATACCCCCTTTGCAGACTTGGCATGTTAGCTTGGTCTATAGTTTCACAGTACAAACTCACTCTACAGGCATCCTACATTCTGTCAGAGCAAAACTGTGTTGCAGTCAAGCTGTGCAGGACAATGGGAGATTCTCACAAATGAAAACTGTATCAGGGAGCCTTCCAAGATTTGATCCAGCTGTGGAGAGTTCCTCATGCAGACCTAGTTGCTGCCTTCCTGAACAATCAGCTAGCAAGATTGTGCTCCAGGACTCCATGCAAGAAAGCTTGTAAGACAGATGCTGTTTCCTTTCCTTGGATAGAAATATTCCTGTCTGCTTTTCCACTGATATCCAAGGTACTTCTAAAGAGTCAAATGGAATCCCTCGAGATCATTGTGGTGATTTCTTTCTGACCATGGCAGTAGTGGATGTTCATGTTTCACTGTTGCAGTCATCACACTTGTGTTATCTGCCTGCAGGTAGCCCTCAGTCAGCCCGAATACCAGAGACTTAGTATTTCTGCACCGGATGCTATCACTCCAGGACTGATGTCAGGTTGTCAGGGGTATAAAAACAAGCAGCTGACGTCGTTACATCAGTCTTTCTTGGTGAGGAGCCCGAAGCAGAAGGAGTTCGCAAGGCGCTTTTGCAGCCCCTGATGCCCGCTTCATTGGATTCGCAGGCCTCTACCGAGACCCATTCAGAGTTCGGTATGCCGTGAGACTCTTCTTAGACTATGGAACCTGCAGATGTCTCTACCTTGGATGGGTCCAGAGCCGCTGTGCAGGCACCAGCTTCTGAGGCAGTTCTTCACTCAACCAATGTTCTACTGAAATTGATGACTTTTTTAACCAAAACTACAGAGTTTCTTAGGCCCTGAGTATGCACTACACCTAGAAAACAAATGACCATAGCACATGCACCTGCTCCCATGCTACAAAAACAAATGCTTAGAATTGCAGAAGACCTTATTATGCTGATTAGAGGAAGTCAGCCTTCCCCTGCTAAGAGAAAAAGTGACCAGTCCCCTACAGCTTCTACAGACCAGGAGTCCGATGACTGTGAGATTTCTGATTATGAAGACATGCCCTTATCTGATTATGAGGATTCAGATGCAGAGGAATCCATTCCCTCTGCCTCCCCTCCAGAGGATTTTTCTTTTGGTGAAACCTTGCATACCTTAAGAGAGCATTTCCACTGGGAATGCCAAGACTATCCTCAGTCCAGAAAGAGACTCAGAGAATTTCTAGAGTTGCCTCAGCACAAGCCTTTAGCAATACCCCTGTCCTGGATGTTGTTGATGATGTTTATATGGAATCTAGTCTTACTCTTTACACTTTACCTCCTGCCCCTAGGAAACCAGACAGGTACTGCAGAGTACCTGACACTCACAAGTTTCTTTTCAGGAATCCTACTGCTGACCTAGCAATCATTCCACAGGGGCCTAAAGGTATCAAGGCTACTACAGTCAAGAATCCCACCCCTTCGGACAGGGATTCCAGAGGTTTGGACAGATAAGGGTAAGAAGGTATATACCTCTGCAACTCTTGCTATTAGGGCATTGAAATGTCAGTTTCACATGCTGAAGTTCCAGCAGCATATTATGGAACTTATTAAACAAAAAGTTGCAACCTTTACAGACTGCAGAAAATAAAGAATTGCAGGAGCTTATGCACTCTGCAAGCCAAGTCAGTAAGCATACTTTGCAGTGTGGCGAGAAGCATCTCGCCAGGCAGCAGTCACTGGATCTGTACTGAGAAGACATACTTGGCTCAAGGAGCAGACCTTGCCAGACCATGTCAAATCAAAGTTACTAGACACTCCTTTGAACAAGGACACTTTGTTTGGCACCAAACCAGAAGAGGTTCTTAAAAAGATGGAAGAAAAAGCTAAGTCTATGCCGACTGTTAAAGAATTCTTACAAGTGCAACCCCCTAGATTCAGTAGGCATTGCCCCTCCAAACACTGGTCTTTTCCAGCCCCCTCTAGGCCTTCTCAAACCAGACCCAGGGGAAACAGACCACCCAGACTACAGTCTCAGGGTATGCAGAGATCAAAGCAATGGAGTGCCCCCACCCCTAAAGCAGGGAGTGGTAAGCCACCTCCTTACAGAAAAAATGACTATTTTACTCCATTCCCCAGCCCTACCCAATTGCTTGTGCCCCGAGGAGGAAAACATGCCCTTCATGCAAAAAATTGGATGTCCATCACACAGGACTGATGGGTCCTCAACATTGTATCCCAGGCATACAAATTTTATTTCCATTCACTGCCAACTCCAAGCGGGTTTACAAACCTTCCTCCAAACCAGTGGGCAGAGGCTCAAAGCCAAGTAGCTTCCCTGCTCAATATCACAGGTATTCAGCTGGTTCCAGTAGAACAGAGTGGTCAAGGATTCTACTCCAGACTCCTCCTGCTACCCAGGAAAGAGGGCTCTTGGCACCCAATACTGGATCTTTCCATTCGCAACACCTTCCTGGTGGTACCAAAATTCAAAATGCTTACCCTGCAATAGCTTCTTCCTATGTTAGCCAAGGATGCCTGGTTAGTCACCCTAGACTTAAAAGAAGCCTATCGGCACATCCCCATAAGGGAGTCAAGCAGGAAGTATCTATGTTTCAGGCCAGGATCTATGCATTATCAGTTCTCTGCACTTCCCTTTGGCTTATCTACTGCACCCAGAGTTTTCACAAAATGCCTGGCTCCAGCCATTGCATACTGCAGGCAGAGAAATATCCAAATGTTCCCGTACTTGGATGACTGCCTGATTCAGGCAGACAGTCAGGAATTGCTGTTCCAGCACCTGACATTTGTGAAACACCTTCTCACTTCCTTGGGGTACACCATCAATGAAAAGAAATCAAAACTGGTACCCAGTCAAAAGTTTGTATTCCTGGGAGCAAGCTTGGACACAACATCCCAGGTGGCATTCCTCACTTCAGAAAAACAAGTCTATCTGACAGCCTACTTCAAACAAATGACCACCAGAACCCAGCTATCCACAAGGAAAATACTGCAGGCCCTGGGATTCATGGCCTCATGTATACTGCTAATTCCATATGCAAGACTGCATATGAGGAAACTTCAACGGTACTTAAAAAGTCTTTGGTGCCAACATTCTCAGGACCTGGAAACAGTCATTCCTGTCATACCCTGTCTACGGACAGAGTTCTTTTGGTGGGCAGAAGCATGCTGCAACAACAAGGGAGTGCCCTTTTCTCAACCCCATGTTGCCCGGACCCTAACCACAGACACATCATACTATGCCTGGGGAGCACACATGGACGACAAATGCATTCAGAGCCACTGGAGTCCAAGTCAAATTCATCTGCACATCAACCAAAAAGAGATGCTAGTTGTGCAGAATGCCCTGACAGCTTTCAGATCCCTACTCTTTCCAGGACAACTGCCAATAAAAACAGACAACACTACAGTTATGTGGTACATAAGCAGGGGGGAACCCACTCCTACCCACTCTGCAGGTTAGCCATGGCCCTGTGGCACACAGCCTTGGCCATGCAAGTCCATCTGCAAGCTCATTTCCAACCAGGCAAACAAAACTCACTGGCAGACGACTTAAGCAGAAATCTCTAGACCCACACAAGTGGCAATTGGAGCCCAGCACCTTCAACCTCCTGATTCAGAAATGGGGGACCCCAGAGGTGGATCTATCTCTTTGCCTCCCCCTGCAACCACCAGCTCAGCAAATTCTGCACCAGGAGTCCTCACAGCAGGGCCTGGAAAGTAGATGCCCTATCTTTTCAGTGGGTAAATCTCTCACTCTGTGCCTTTCTCCCTCTGCCCTTTCTCTCAAGAGTATTACTCAAGATAAGAAAGGACAGACCAAGGACAATTCTGATTGCCCCGGACTGGCCACCAGCACTGGTACCCACTCCTGCGCTGCCTATCATCGGTGCCACCCTGGCACGTACACCAGAACCCAACCCTGCTCTCTCAGCCAGGAGGGACAGATTTTGCATCCACAACTGCAAACCCTAAATCTTGCAGCCTGGCTTATTCCTTGAATTCTCACCCAGCAACCCTAAGCAAGCAGGTGCTGGACATCATTCTTGAAGCCTGAAGACCCAGTACAAGAAAATCATATGCAGATAAGTGGAAAAGGTTCTGCTCCTGGATTCTATCTAAAGGAGAGGACACAACTCTGCCCTCCCTGCCTCTAATCCTGGATTACTTAGCAGATCTACTCCACAAAGGCCTGTCCTTCTCCTCCATTAAGGTACATGCCTCAGCCATTTCAGCTCATTACAACACTGTGCCTCCTCCTTTCTCGCACCCTCTTATCAAACAGTTCCTGAGAGGGGCAAACAACTTAAGGCCACTAAGGAGAGCACCCACCCCTGCTTGGGACCTTAACTTTGTATTGAAAAAGCTCACGCTTCCCCCCTTTGAACCTGCTGCATCAGCAGACTTAAAATTCCTCTCTTGGAAAACAGCCTTGCTTCTGGCCATCACTTTAGCTAGAAGAGTGTCTTTGCTACAAGCACTTATGGCTGTGGAACCCTTCATTATTTTCCATGCTGACAGGGTTTCCCTCAGACCTTAACCCTTCCTTCATGCCTAAAGTGGTATCCAGTTTGGCTCTCAACCAATCCATCCATTTGCCAACTTTCTTCCCTAATCCTCAAAATAAAGGGAAAGGATCTTGCACTCATTGGACGTGCACAGACAGCTCAGATTCTACCTTGATAGGACTAAGCCCTTCAGAAAATCTGACCAGTTAATAGTCAGCTTTGCAACAGGGGCAGAGGGCAAGGCCATTTCAAAACTAACAATTTCCAAATGGATAGCACACTGCATCCATTTCTGCTACAAGCACCATGGGAAACCAACCCTTCAGGGGGTCAGAACACATTCCAGTAGGGCAACATCTACCTCTACAGCATTTCTCAGGAGTCTCTACCAGGGACATACCAGAAGCTGCTACCTAGAATTCAGTACACACCTTCACCAAGCATTACCACCTGCCTATCTTTGCTAAATCCAGGGCAGGTTTTGCAACAGCGGTCCTGAAAGACATACTAGCCAGCCCTAACTCTTCTTGACTGCCTCCACCCTTCTTCAGCTTTGGGAATCCACCCAAGTGTGATGACTGCAACAGTGAAAGACGAAGAACATAGTACAGTTGTGTACACTTACCATAAATGTAGATGTATGAATGTATTCACTGTTGCAGTCCTGGTTTCCCTCCCTTCAGCCCACTGTTTTTTCTCTCTCTCTCTCTCTATGGCTGCTACTCACCCCTTTCAGGAATATTGCTGTTGGTATTTACTTTTTACTGGTGTTGTTTTCCCCACCATAACTTAGCTTCCTATTTGGGGGGCTCCTGACATTTGGAGCAAGAAAAACTGATGTAATGGTGTCAACTGCCTGTTTTTATACCCCTGATGACCTGACGTCAGTCCTGGAGCGACAGTATCCGATGCAGAAATACTAAGTCTCTGGTATTCGGGCTGACTGAGGGCTACCTGCAGACAGATAACCCAAGTGTGATGCAGCAAAAAGTCTTCTACTGAAAAATTATATGTTAGCAAATGGAAAAGAAAATAATATATTAGCAAATTGAAAAGGTTTTGTAGTTGGTGCCAGCAACATAACCAGCACCCATCCAGGGTTAGTTGTTCTCTGGTTTTACACTATTTGTGTGAGTTACTATCCTATGGTCTTTCTTACTTCTCCATCAAGGTTCATTTAATGGCAATTTCAGCATGTCTGCCCATCCTATTTTAATGCCTAAGTGTGTCTGAGGTTTACTTTAAGCCAAACTATCCATCTCCCTATTTTCTTTCATGAACCTAAGAATGAGGGAAGTAGGATACTCCACACCCTAATGAGGAGGTAGGATACTCCACACCCTAATGAGGGCGGTAGGATACTCCACACCTTGGATGTTCACAAACAACTTTGGTACTGCCTTAACAGAACTAAGTCTACAGATCTTTAGAACAATTGTTCATTTCTTGTGAAGGTAAGAGAAAGTGACAGCCTTTGTCAAAATGGACTATTTCCAAATGGTTGTCTAAAGCTATTATCTTTTTTTATATTCACACCAACAAAACTCTTCCAAGCAAGGTCAAGGCCCACTCTACCAAGGCCTTGACTTCATCTGTGGCTGTTTGGAATGGGTTGGGTTCTAGAAGTATACTAGAAGCAGCAACTTGGTCCTCTGTACATATTTTTACAAATCAATATAAGTTTGATTCCTTCTCTAGGTCTGGATCAGGCTTTGCTAGGACCAGTTTCCAGGGTCTTCTGGACCCTTCTCCTTACACCTGCAAAATGTAATCTGTGGTAATCTACCCATGTAGCTAAGGCTGCTGCAGTAGTGATCAATATGATTAAGGTAGTACAGTTGTGTAAGTTAACTTACCATAACAGTAGATATTCGAATGATCAATGCTGCAGTAGCTGTTCTATCCCCACATCATCCTTGCTTTTTGCTGTTTATGCCAGGGTGTAAACACATCATTTTGGTGTTGCTGTTATTGTCATTTCAGGGCTCAGCCTCCCTGTCTCTGCTGGCATGAAAGCACTGAAGGGTTTGGCGCCCATACCTGTCTTCTTAGTCAGCTCGAACTGACTAATTGTTTGGGCATATGGAAGGTGCCCTGAAGTTTTGAAAGCTGGTCGGCTGTTATATCCTTGGCAGTAGGTAACCCATATAGCCAAAGCTTCTGTACCAGTGATCATTCGAGCGTCTTCTGTTATGGTTAGTTTACTTACACAGATGTACTTTCTGTAAGCACTGCCTTATACTGAGATGTAATATTCTTGAGTTCATATTTATTTGGTGTTGCAAGATTGCTCAGCATAGTATATGACAGCTCTATATTAATGTGTCTTGTGCTTTGGTGGATGTATCTGACTACATAACTTTGTCTACATACACATTTTCACTCCATTCCTGGATTCAATTGTATAGTTGCCAAACAGATAGTTTAAATACCTTGAAGTGCTTCTGGCTCCATATAAACAGTTTACTTGCCTTGATTTGGATATTTATCATTTCACTGTGCTGCTTAGTTGAGCAAGGTTTGCTTAGAAGTGCAATGCATCTTTATGAATCTTGCCTTATGTGTCAAATTATTATTTTTGCTATTGTTATTATTTTTGTGATTATTATTATCAATTCCCTAACCTTATGCTTTTAGCTTCATCTATATTTTATCTTGTCATATTTTAGCTTTTTGTTTAAGTATTTATGTACTTGTGTTGTTTCATTGTATTTTTATTTTAGTTTTACCTTGCAGTTACATTTGACCACTTTTATCCTATGCCATTTATTAAGTAACATGTGTCATGTTGACAGCTGTTTTAAGGCGGAGGTATTCTGAAAGTATTTGGTGGTCAAAACCCCCGAAACACTGCCATTGGGACAGTGTGTTGGTTGTTGCACTTTTCCCATGGGATGTAATATCACAGGATGTATTAGCATTCATTTTCCTTGTCTTGCAAACCTGATTGCCGGTTTTACAGTGCTTACATGGAATATCTGCAAAAGTTATGTACACTGACAATGATATACAAACATTATAAACCTGAACACATTTCCTAGTAGTAAAGCGTATGCAGAATAAAGCGTAAGACCATACTAAAATGTGTTATTTAAAATAATATGATATGAAGCAAGTCACACGCCATGCTGTGAAAGTTCTGCTCATCACTTTTGCAGAATGAATCAAATTAAAATAACAGCTTTGAATGTAAGCAGCTTTTCCATGTTTTGCATCATTCTAAAATATTTTTGTAAGTTCAGCTTGTAACGATCTGGAAGATAGTTACCTTAAGAGAGATTGTCATCGATGATTTCTTGTTAGGCAATAAATAATTAATTTCAGAAGCAGCTGTATTTCTATGTATGGCTGTATGTTTTTTATTTATTTATGAATTTATTTAGTTATGTATTTATTTATTTGTTGTTTATACCTATACGTGTGTATGCATTTAATAACTTGGTAAGTGGGTTCATCCAAGCACAGTTTTCAGCCATGACCCAGGCCAAATGCATAGACAAACACAGATTGTTGTATAATACATGTACTAAATATGTACATTAGTAAGCAGTATGAGCATCATTGTAAGTTATTTATATTTTATTTTTTTATTTATTCAAATTTGATGACTGGGGAGGTCCACTGGGCTCAGGGAGTCCGTTTTCAGTCGAGGCCTGGGGAGAAAAGCTCCAACAATACATAGTTACATGAATAATTACTAAGAAACTTTGCATTACTGACAAATAAACAGGTAGCATTCATAAAGAAACAAACAATTACAAATTTGTTTAGGTGTAAAAGACAGGCAAATGGCCTTGAGGCTAGATTTTACAGTATAGTTATTTATACATAATACAAATGAGCAAGGTTAGGTAGGTGAGAGGTTAGCCAGGAGTAAAAGTGGAGGAGACCTTGAGAGGTATAGGGTAAAGAATACAGTTGCATTTCCTGTTTGAGCAAAGGTGAAAATGAAGAAGAGTTTTAAAGTTTTCGAGGTTATCACAGGTCCTAAGAGTGGAGGTCAGAACATTCCATTTTTTGGCTAGGGTGAAGGAAAGCAGTAGTTGACCAGCTGGGCGCTTGGGTTTGTGGATGGTGATTAGGTTTTGGTGGGTAGATCTAAGTGTTCTTTGGGGAGTATATGGTTGTAAGACAAAGTGCTGTTGCACACACTGGAAAATAAAACTGTAGATTTAGGTAAGTTGGTCACATAACTGAAAAATGTAGTACAGGGTAAAGTACTGATGTTCTGTAGTCCTAGCTCGCCTTCATTCTTACATATCAGTTCGGAGCCAATCCTCAGCTCTGACTCAGCCAATTACAAAGCTCGAAGTCTCTAAGTCGGCTCATGGCATGGTAGGTATCCCATAATGTACTAGTAAGAATCCCCAGATCTTGTTTGCCGCGTCTACGAGTTCAGAAGTGTTCTCTTTCTTGGCCGTGGCTAAGTTGGAATATTTTGTTGTTCGAATATTTTATAGTGCTCTTTTTTTACTTTAATAGTTAGTCTAGTATTGATAGCTTACTGTTGTTAACTTGTAGTAGTTAGTGTGTTTTTGAATTTGTATAGCAAATTGTTGTTGCTAATTGTTGGCCGTCGCTTCCACAGGCCTTCCTTAGTGGTATCCCTTTGTTTTCTGTGTGCTAGTTATTGCTAATCATTCTTAGGCATAGGTCCTTTTTTTAGTTGGGACCTATTCTAGCCTTTGTCTGTGCTTGTTTATTCTATCTCGCCTACCCCTCTGTTCAGGGCTAGGCCCGTTTACGTTAGAGGACCTAGTCCTCTATTGCCTCTTTCCCTTGTGTGCTGTTTCCTCAGCAGGGCTAGGCCCGTTTAAGTTAGAGGACCTAGTCCTCTGTTGTCTTTCTCCCCTTTGTTGTTTTCTTGAGCAGGGCTAGACCCTTTTAGGTTAGAGGACCTTGTCCTCTCTTCTTCTTATCTTTCTACACATATAATCTGTGATTGTTGTTGTGGTAGTATGTCTAAGAAAACTAAAGACCATAAACCTTCAGGTTTCAAGAAATGCTTAAAATGCTCACAAAAAATGTCCTTGACTGACAGGCATAGTATTTGTGTCTATAGTTTGGGAGCCATAAATCTTCAGGAGACATGTACCTTTTGCCATTCTTTTAGTTCCCGGGTTCTCCAGGAAAGGAAGAACAAACTGATGTTGAAAGGTCTCCTTAAACCTTCTTTTGAGGAGGATTTAGCCAGTTCTTCCTCTTCTCATTCCAGGTCTCCCTTTTCAAAAAAAGAGAAGATCAAGTCAGTAAAAAGACAGTCTCCTACACCGACTGTTAAATCAGGACCTCCAGGGAAAATTGCCAAAATTGACAACTCTTCTACCTCTTTGGCTCATCTGCCTTTGACAAAGCCAAACTGAGTTGGATCCAAAGTCTGCAAGTTCCCTATGTCTTTATTTATGAGTTCCATTATGATCCTCTCCATGGCTTTGCAGATAAGGCTTGTCAAGCTAATGGGCGGTAATTTCCAGGGTCTGTGGAGGCACCGCCCTTATGAAGTGGGACCACAGTCGCCGGCGCCACTCCTTGGGTGTATCCTGAGGTGAGGCTAAGATTAAACAGCTGTCCTAACTGTGGGTTTAATTCTCATTGAGTTCATGAAGCACACAGCCGGGGACACCATCTGGTCCCATGGATGCTGTGTTTTTGCCTTAGTGAGGGCAGTTCTCACCTGGGCGTTGCAGGTGTTTGGGGGCTACAATCCTCTGTAATAGATATCTCTCCTTTTGAGGGGGACCCGGGGGAGAAGTTTGCACTGAACCTGTCAGCCAGTATGTTGGCAATGTGTGTAGGTTCAGTAATTTTCACATCATTTTGAACTAATTCTGAGCATATCTGGGAGTTTCCTCCTAGGTTTCTAACATAGCTAAAGAAGGCCTTATGATTCTCTTTAGAGTCCTTGGCGATTTTTCTCTCAAAATTTGCCTTGGATGATTTTATGAGAGCGCTTAGTTTTTTACTTATAATGATCAAAGGTGTCTTACCTTTCAAGGATTTTGCTCTATCTTGTAGTAGCTTCCTCCTTTTGTTGTAGAGCTTGTTTATGGCTGGGGTCCACCAGACTGGACGCTTGCCTTTGGTACAGAGAGTCTTAGTTTTGTTTGGGATTGCCTGATCCATGCAGTCCTGTAGGTGCTGGTAGAAGGCATTTGTAAGTGATTCAGCGGTTTGAGTAATGTTTACCACTGGCTCAGGGGCCTTAAAGGAGACCACACTAGTTTTAGAAGTGTGAAATCGGCTTTTGAGAAGTTTTTCACTGTGGTCTTTTTGTTTCAGGTGGGGGATGAGGACCTCCAGCGAGATTAGTTTATGATCTGATCTCACCAGTGAGGGGTATACTTCGGTGTTGAACATTTTGATCCCATGTTCGTGATGATGAGATCAAGTATGTTTTCTCCTCTTGTGGGATGGTGACTAGTTGTTCCATGGCATTTGAGTTTATGAACTCCAGGAATCTTTGGGTTAGAGTGTTCGGGCTTGAGTAGTGTTCCCAGTCTATATTAGGGTAGTTAAAGTCACCTAGTATGATGGTGTTTGGAGATACATTTATCCCCTCCAATGTTTTCAGGAAGGCCATGTGAGGTTCCTGAGTTTGAGAGGGTGGCCTGTAACATGCTACAAATTGCAGAGCAGTCTTGCCTATGGTTAATTGCACCTGGATGGTCTCCGATGCATCATGCGTTGCCACCAACCTTGAGGTGTGGGTGTCCTTTATGAATATGGACACCCCCCCTCCTTTCTTGGTGTTGTCCGGATTTTGGGGCGGAACGCATGATATGAGGTGAAACCTGTTAGTGCTGGGGTGCTCTCAGGAGCCTTGAACCAGGTTTCTGTCACAGCACAGACATCGATGTTCTCCATATTGAGAAGGGCCTCGAGTGCGTGCATCTTGAGATTGAGACTTCTGGCATTGAGCAGCATTACCCTTAGTTTTTTCCTTTTGGTGTTCTAGGGTGGTAGGTTTAGAATTTGAGCCTTGCCTAAAAAGGCACTATGGGGTGGCAAGAGCCTTTGCCAATATCCGAAGCCCAGGGTGACAGGTGCAAGCCGTCCCTTGCAGCGTGGCTTGTCCAGCATGTCATCCCAGGCAGACAGACATTGGATCCCCTTTGAATGACACCAGAATTTAAGCCAATTATTAAAGCTGATCATCTTATCACTGTATTGTGGCATCATTCTAGGTGAAGGTAGGATACTGCTCAAGGTCAGGGTCATACCTGCCTGGGCTACATAATCAGAGAGCTCCTCGATGTCCCTTTTCATATAGTCCAAGGAGGTACGTCTCAGGTCGTTGACACCAGCGTGGACAATGACTGAGTCGTACTTGTACCTGCTGTTGAGAGACCTGAGTGCTTGCGTTATGTGGCGGATTCTAGCGCCTGACAGGCAGCTTACTGTGACCTTCTCTTTACTCAGTCTGGTGGCGGGACGCCAGTGTGTCTGACTATGGAATCACCAATGACAAGTGTGTCTGGCATTTTGTTTGGCCTTAAGGGCTGTGACTGTTTGACACTCTGACTGTGTGGTCTATGTGTTGCATGTGTTGGGTCGTGAGGTGGTAGTTGTTTGGGTGTCTGCTTTGGTGGCCTCTGCTGTTTTGGTAAATTTTTGATCAGAGCCTCCAGTATGTCTTTGTGTGAGTATGTGTATGATTTGAAGTTGTGATGGTACCATGTGTGACTGGGTATGTATTGTGTGTGGTTACCTTCTCCTCCTGTCTGGTCTTGCCAGTCCTATGTTGAGAGAGCTCAGCCTCCAGTTTGGCCGTATAGTTGCATCTCTCGCATGTATTTGTGTTTTGTGGGAGAAGGAGAGGATTGTCTGTGTACATGAGGCAGTTGTAACATTGCCTCAATATTCCCAGGTTCACCAGTTGAGCTGGAGAGGACACTAGCAACTGATCCCTCGACATACTAGAAGTAGGAGATAAAGAGACTTTCAAAGGACTCCGGGGGAAGTGGGTTTTAGGCTGGTGGGGTACTATCTATAATAAGAGTGCTTTATCAAGGTGCAAGTACTGTAGGAGTAAGTGCTAGGCTTTACAGATAGAGAATAGTCTACTTGGGAATCAAGTAGAGATGAACTTTTCAGTTATAGGATATGCTGGTTAGATCAGCAGTACAGCTCGAGGAAGGTAGTTTTAAGGGAAAATTGGAAGAGTGGAATTTAGATGGCCCAAATAGTTTAACCTTGTTTAACCGCCGCTGCTCTTGTGTGCAACAGTGGTAACTCGCTAAATCGGCCACGCTGCTTAGCGTGTTTTATAGCAGGGGGCTGAAGGGAGCTAGGAATTGGCCCAAAACGACCAATGGACTACTAGTTTCTGGCTGAAACTTCACCAAATCAGACAAAAAGTATGCACTAGTAAGAATCCCCAGATCTTGTTTGCCGCGTCTACGAGTTCAGAAGTGTTCTCTTTCTTGGCCGTGGCTAAGTTGGAATATTTTGTTCTAATATTTTATAGTGCTCTTTTTTTACTTTAATAGTTAGTCTAGTATTGATAGCTTACTGTTGTTAACTTGTAGTAGTTAGTGTGTTTTTGAATTTGTATAGCAAATTGTTGTTGCTAATTGTTGGCCATCGCTTCCACAGGCCTTCCTTAGTGGTATCCCTTTGTTTTCTGTGTGCTAGTTATTGCTAATCATTCTTAGGCATAGGTCCTTTTTTTAGATGGGACCTATTCTAGCCTTTGTCTGTGCTTGTTTATTCTATCTTGCCTACCCCTCTGTTCAGGGCTAGGCCCGTTTACGTTAGAGGACCTAGTCCTCTATTGCCTCTTTCCCTTGTGTGCTGTTTCCTCAGCAGGGCTAGGCCCGTTTAAGTTAGAGGACCTAGTCCTCTGTTGTCTTTCTCCCCTTTGTTGTTTTCTTGAGCAGGGCTAGACCCTTTTAGGTTAGAGGACCTTGTCCTCTCTTCTTCTTATCTTTCTACACATGTAATCTGTGATTGTTGTTGTGGTAGTATGTCTAAGAAAACTAAAGACCATAAACCTTCAGGTTTCAAGAAATGCTTAAAATGCTCACAAAAAATGTCCTTGACTGACGGGCATAATATTTGTGTCTATTGTTTGGGAGCCATAAATCTTCAGGAGACAGGTACCTTTTGCCATTCTTTTAGTTCCCGGGTTCTCCAGGAAAGGAAGAACAAACGGATGTTGAAAGGTCTCCTTAAACCTTCTTTTGAGGAGGATTTAGCCAGCTCTTCCTCTTCTCATTCCAGGTCTCCCTTTTCAAAAAAAGAGAAGATCAATTCAGTAAAAAGACAGCCTCCTACACCGACTGTTAAATCAGGACCTCCAGGGAAAATTGCCAAAATTGACAACTCTTCTACCTCTTTGGCTCCTCTGCTTTCAGAGCCGGTCGAGGTTATTGACATAGAAATTCCAATTTCGGCCCCAAGTTTTTTGGAGCCAGTAACTGAATCCATACCTTGAAGTCGGTCAAGAGATTTATTACCGGTATCCCTGACACTCAGATCTCCAATTTTGCAGAAATCTCGATCCCCTACCTTGTCTTCCAGATCCTCTAAGAGTCTTTCTGAGGAGGATGTTAAGAGACTGGTGCTTAGACTTTTGAAGTCGGCGCTAGCAAATTTGTTGTCGGCTTTGACCAAATCAGTTCCGGAGCCGTCTAAGGCCATATTACCTGCTTCTGTTCCTCCTCCAAGCCATGTTGATCCTTTGGAACCAGAGCTATCAGTGCTGTTTGTTGTGAAACCATTGGTTCCAGCACCCCAACTGTCTCGGAACCGAGTTCCGCTCCGACACCTTCAGTGCTGTCCCTGGTGTCTAGGAGCCGAAGTTCATCAATCGGCCTTGACGGGGACGCTCAGACCCGAACTTCTTTGGTTCCAAGTCTACCTCTGTGTGAGTCAGCTCAGCTCGGATCCTACGTCTGTCTCAGAGCCGATTGCTCTGGAGCTGAGGACTACTTCTGCTTCCTCAGAACACATGGTGTCCTCTGAGCCTGAGAGATCTGCCTTTGAGATGATGAGGAGTGTGCTGTCTAGATCTTCAGCTCCACACAAGGGTACCAATGCTCTTGCCCCTCAAGCTCCGACCTCTGTCTCAGCACCATCTCTCTCTTGACAGCAGAGACCCGCAGCCTCAGGAGCCCCCATTGGGTGGCCCCCAGTCTTCCGAGACCTCCCCAGAATATCTTTCTGAGGAGCCTCCTCGGAAGAGAACTTGCAAGAGGAAGCACATAGACTCCCCTGATGAGTCCATCACCTCTGTCACTGACCTCGAGGAGTCAGAAGGTCCCCTAGGTCATCCTCTGATGATATCTCCTTCGTAGATATCCTAGAGATCCCTAAACAGAGAGTTGGCTGGCCCACCATCACCCCTTCTGATGAGAGAGTGTACCTGAAGGCTTTCGGGTCTCAACCTTCAGCCTCTTGGGTGTCTCCATCTTTCAATGAGCTGTTAGATTTCTTGAGTCGAAAGGTGTGGGAAGTTCCTGATGCCATGGAACCAGTCCCCAGAAAGCCAAACAAATTTCTTTCAGCTCCTAGAGAAAAAGAGTTTTTGACCAAAGGTGTGCCTGTAGATGCCATGGCGGTGGCAGCAACCACAAAGAAGGAACTAGCAGAAACTTCCTCATCTGTCCACCCACCTTACAAACAGTCTCAAACGATGGACAGATATGGGAAGCCTATTTTTTCTTCAGTGGCTTTTACACTCAGATCGCTGAATTACCTCACTCATTCCACAAGGCTTCAAAGAGATCTCCTAAAAGAGCTAGGAGATGCTCTCTGAGGTACTTTAACTGAAGGAGTCCCTGAGAAGATTACTGCTCAATTGTCCACCTTAAACTCTATTGTTAACTCCTCCATGAGGCTGATATCTTGCGCAGCAGATGGAGCGAACAGGACAGTGTGTTCAGGAGTTTCCCTTAGCAGACCCTCCTGGATGTGCTTTTGCAACTTTTGCAGAGTCCTTCAAATCTACATTTACAATGCCCCCTTTGATGGCTCCTCTCTGTTTGGACCAAAGTTAAAAGACACACTCACCAGATGCGAGCAGGAAGGGAAGACTCTCTCTGCCATGGAAATACATTTTTCCATCCCTTCTAGACCATACCCTAGAGGTCAGAGAGGTGGAAAAATGTGGTTCAAGAAATCTTAGAGAATTTTCCCAGACGCAGAAGGTGATTCCTTCTCCAGAGGCAGAGGAGCAGGAAATAATGATAGACATCTCCCTAGAGGCAACAAGTTAACAACAGTAAGCTATCAATACTAGACTAACTATTAAAACCAGGGTGGCCGTGATTTCTTTCATGGACATCCCTATTAGCGCTCCTGAAGTGGGGCCTGATTGCGCTTCTCTGGAGCCAGTCAGGGGTCACTTATCCTTGTACCCAGAAGCCTGGTACAACATCACACTAGACAAGTGGGTGCAAAGAATAATTTCCAGAGGATACTTCATACCCTTCTCTTTTTCACCTCATCTAACCAAAAAAAATCCCAGATGTTACACCCAATCACAGGGCTCAAGCAACTATAGAAGTCCAAAAGTTGCTTCAAAAGAGAGTCATCCAAACCGTCCACACAGACCAGATAGGATTCAGAACTTACTCCAGATTCTTTTTAGTGCCAAAACGAACAGGGGACTGGAGGCCCATCTTGGATCTCAGCAAGTTAAAAGAATCAGTGAAGAAGTCCAAGTTCCGAATGGTAACACTGCAGTCTATACTCCCTCTGTTAGGGAAAGACAATTGGATGTGCTCCACAGACCTCCAAGATGCGTACTACCACATAAAAATGGACAGAGCATCAAGGAGTCATTTATGCTTCTGGCTGGGAGCCAGTCATTAACAATTTTGTGCTCTGCTCTTTGGTCTCACCACAGCCCCCAATGTGTTCACCAAATGCATGGCGGTAGTAATGGCTCACTTGAGACTTCTTGGATTCCAAGTGTTTCCGTACTTGAACGACTGTCTCCTGACTGCCACCACAGGCACCTACTTCTACAAGCCAGGGATTCAACATTCTGAGTCTGCACTCAGCTAGGCATTACTATAAATTGGGAAAAGTCTGCCTTGTCACTCTCTCAATATGTGACTTTTATAGGCACAAAAAAGAAACAGTCACAATGATGGCTCACCTTCCTTCAGACGATGTGCAAAATCTAAGACAACAAATATACAGCCTGCTTCCCCGACACAAGGTCAAAGCGAAGACAGTGCTCAAACTTCTCAGAACCATGGCCTCTACTATAACTCTAGTTCCACTAGCCAGACTACATATGAGAATTCTACAATGGCTACTCTTTTCCTAGTGGTCTCTTCAGCAACTGCCTCTGTCTCATCCCGTTTAAATAATGGAATCTTGCAAAAAGGACCTTCGTTGGTGGATCCAGTCCAATCAACTAACGATAGGGAGACCATTCATTCCTCGCCAACATGTTGCTACTGTGACCATGGATGCCTCCCAGATAGGGTGGAGGGGGCATTATCTAGGAAGGACAGTCCAAGGCACATGGCAAGAACATGAGGCTCACTTGCATATCAATATTCTGGAGATGAGAGCAGTGCTACTAGCATTGCAAGCACTTCACGACTTTCTTCCTCTAAGGACAATAGCAATCCAATCAGACAATATGTCAGTGGTATGGTATATAAACAAACAAGAGGGAACCAGATCCTACCCCCTATATTGAGAGGCTCTACGTGTTTGGCAGTGGGTGATATCTTCCCAATGCTTTCCAGTTGCAACACAGGAAGAACAAATGTGATAGACGACAAGCTCAGCAGGGCAATCTTGATGCCTCATGAGTGGTCTCTGAATCAGAAAGTCACAGAACAGATTTTCTGCAAATGGGGACAGCTTTGCTGTGATCTGTTTGCCACCCCAATGAACAACAAATGCAGCAGCTTGTTCACCCTTATCCACCCCCCCCCCCGGGAGACACTGAGAGACGCACTCGTCCACAATTGGCCCTCGGGACTTCTTTATGCTTTTCCTCCCTTTCTGCTAATATTGAAAGTGATCCAGAAAGCAAAGACTTTGGGAACCAGAATGATTCTCATCACTCCTTACTGGTCTTGTCAGATTTGGTTCCCCTTTCTCGGGCCTCACCTTCTGGACGATCCATGGACTCTAGACCCAGTACCAGACCTTTTGACACGTCAGGCACATTCCATCCCTGTCTCCACACCCTCAACTTGACAGCGTGGCTGCTCCACTTTCATCCCTAGTCAGGCTTCATGATTTCTCCCCTGTGGTTACACATATCCTGACATCATCTCATAAACCTACGAGAAAATTGTACGCTAGCAAATGGAAAAGATTTTCTGTCTGGGTACAAGCTAAGAACATAGATCCATACACAGCCTCCATTCCCTTAGTGTTAAAATTTCTAACCAAACTTTTTCATCAGGGATCAGCTGCTGCTACAATCAAAGTTCAGTTAGCAGCTATCTCCAATTTTCATTTGGGACAACATGAACCTAATCTTATGGCTCACAGATTGTGTAGATCATTTTTAAAAGGCACTACCTTACAAAGATCTCCTTTTCAAGAACCCATATCTCCCTGAGATCTAAATTTTGTTCTTTCAAAACTTACCTCACCACCTTTTGAACCTTCACATACATGTGATTTAAAGTTCCTTTCATGGAAGACCATTTTTCTGGTAGCCATTATTTATTTATTTATTTATTTATTTATTTATTTATTTTACATTTGTTTACCGGGATAGTCCGACTGGATACATTTCCATTTTCAGTGGAGGCCCGGGGAGAAAATCACCACATATACAAATTTACATAGATAACCCAGAAGTTAGCAAACAATTATAAAAACAAAGTGATCGTATACAATGGCTTGGTAGTGTTCCCTAGTAGGGACTCACAATTTTCATGGACAGACACAATTAAAAGTAAGAGACATCAGATTGGAAGCAGAGCTTGGTGATGTAGTTACAAGTTATGATAATTACAGAATATGCTTTTAGTTTATAACTTAATCAGGATTGGTAGATGGGTATAGCCAATTCAATCTGAGATACTGTTTGAGGTTTTTTTTTAAGAGACTTTTGGAGGATTGTAGGGTTATATAGTTTGGCAGCAAATTCCAGGTTTTGCCAACGAAGTTGGCAAACATGGATTCACCAGCAGAGGCATTAGCTTTGTGGGTTTGGACCAGTAGTTTATCGGCTGACCATAGGGATCTTAGGTTGCTATATGGCTTAATAATATTTTTAAGTGAGGGGTATCCTCAGGGTGGTACAAAATTTTGTGCGCTATTAAGAGTTGATTGAATTGAATTAAGCTGGGCAGTTCTAGCCTCTCTAGTTGTTTAAGGTTCTGGCAGTGGTGGGTTCTATAAGTGGAGCTAGTGGCGAATCTGGCCGTATGATTGTAGCTATGGGACAGCTTACCTAGTTCGAGGTTTGAGAGTACAGGCGAGGCATATAAAAGAGTAGAGAGTAGGTGTGATCGGGTGATTGCAGTCCTAGTCAGTGGGGTTAAAAATGTCTTGTTTCTATACAGTGATCCAAGCTTCTTATTGATGGTCTGTATGGTTTTGTTGACGTGTAAATCAAATTTGAGATTATTGTCTATGATAACCCCTAGCAGTTTGGTGTGATTATCTGGGGGAATAGTGGTACCATTGTTAGATGTGACAGAGAATGAAAGTGTGGTGGATCTACTAGTGGGGGAGAAGAGTAGAAGTTTAGTTTTATTGGGGCTCAGAAGTAGGCGTTGGTTGTTGAGCCAGTTCTCGATAATGTTATATGTATTTTGGTTAAGGTTTGCAGTTGGGATGGGGAGGTGGCTGAGCAGATCAGAGTAGAATCATCTGCGTATTGAATGCAGGTAGTTTTAGGGATAGCAGTGTGAAGGTTGTTGATAAAAATATTTTTATTTTATTTATTTATCATTTGTTGACCGGGAAAGTCCGACTAGGTTTCACAGACCCTGTTTTCAGCGGATGCCTGGGGAGAAATGCTCCAGATGCAATAGAGAAGAGTAGTGGACCTAGTATGGACCCCTGGGGGACACCAAGTAAGAGAGGTAGCTGGCTGGAGAGTTTGCCCTGCCATAGTACCGCCTGTTGTTTACCAGTCAGGTAGGACTGGAACCACTGGATAGCAGGCTTGTTGAGGGAAATAGATTTTAGTGAAAGAATGAGAAGTTCATGGTTGACCATGTCAAAGGCTTTTGATAGATCAAGAAAGTGGGCAGAGGTTAGCCTATTGTCATTCCTGCTTTGGTTTATGGCAGTAGTAAAGGAAAGGAGGGCTGAGGTGGTGCTGTGGTATGGCCTGAAACCATTCTAGGCGTTGGATACTAAGTTATTCTGTGTAAGCTATTGCATTAGTTGCTTGTGGACACATTTCTCCATTATTTTGGCTAGTGGGGAAAGAATGGCAATGGGTCTATAGTTGGATATGTCTAAGAAGCTACCACCTTTATGGAGTGGGATGACGTGAGATATTTTCTAGCGGGAGGGGATAGCGTATTCGGATAAGGTTCTGTTGATGAGGATAGATATGGGATATGCAATGGCATCTGCAGCTATTTTTAGGTACTCTGCAGGGAGAAGATCAGCAGTGAGGGTGGTAGGTTTTAGTTTTTTTTAGAAATGTTTTGATAAAGCTAGTGGATATTGGTTGGAAGCTAAATTCGGGGTGATTATTGGGTAGATTAGGTGTGTGGTTTAAGTTAGAGGGGGGTTAGTTGATTTGCTAGGGATTGGATTGTTTCAGTGAAAAAGTTAGCACTAGCTATGGTCTCTTGGGAACTATGGGTGTAGTTAGCCGGGGTTGGGGTGGTGGAATGACCTGGACAAAGTAGTTGATTTAAGCCTGCGCAGAACTTTTGAGGGTTGTTATGGTGTTTTTGTAGGAGATTTTGGTAGAAGCTTTTTTTATCCAGTAAAATAGTTTTTTTGTATCATTCCTGAGTTGACAATATTTTAGATGGTCAAGTGGGGCTTTAATTGTTCTCCAGCTGGCCCAGGCTCTGTTTCTAGTTTTTTTTTTAGCTTTGGTATCTTTTGTGAGCCATGGTGCTGTATTTGATCTAGTTTTCATTGTATGTGCTGGAGCATGGGTATCAAGGATACTTAGGAATTTAGTGTTAAAGGGATCTATGCACTCCTCTAATGTTAGATTTTTTTTAGTTTTGACCAGTCAACTGCTTTTAATTCATTTTGGAATATAGCAGCATCAACGTTTTTCCTGTTTCTAACTGTTTTATATTTGTGCTGGTGAGGGTTTCCTGCCTTATGTTTTATGATATAGGTTAGACAATGGTCGCTGAGGTCATCAGGGAAGAGTACCAGCTGTGTACAGTTGGGGTTGGTTATTAACTTAGATCCAGTCTAGAATAATTTCCCTGTTGGTTGGTTCATTTATCTTGGAGAATACGTCTGCCAGAAGAGTGTCAGAGCTGCAAGCACTCTGTCAAAACTTCTTGTTTGATATTTCATAGAGATAGTTTCCCTTCACACTAACCCTTCCTTCGTCCCCAAGATTTGTTCACAATCAAACATTAATCAAACTATTGAACTGCCAGACTTCTTTCCAAATCATACAAACAAAGCATAATATAAGTTTCATCAACTTGATGTACACAGACAGTTAAGGTTCTATCTACATAGAACCAAAGAGTTTAGGAGATCAGACCAAATATTTGTATCTTTTTCGGAGACGAGAAAAGGAATGCCAGACTCCAAGGTAATGCTATCTAACTGGATTTCAAGTTGCATATCCTTTATTTACTCTTCTAATGGCAAATCACTCCCATTCAAAATTAAAGATCATTCCACCAGATCTGTATCCACATCTGCCACTTTTCAAGCCAGAATACCAATGGACAGTATATGTGCAGCAGCAACTTGGGCTACCCCTCATACCTTTATTACTCATTACAAATTGGACTTGGCCTCTAGGGGTAGAGCCTCCTTTGGTTCCATGGTTCTTAGGAGTATATTCCCATGAGCCACCTGAGAAAAAGGTGCTAGGGACGCTGTCTCATATGTAAGAATGAAGGCGAGATAGGACTACAGAACATAAAGAAGTTATGTACTTACCATAACATTCCATGTTTGTAGTCCATCTCGCCCTTCATTCTTACGAACCCACCTACCCCCATCCGTGTATCCTTGGAGGATCTCGAGACAAGATAGTGTCTGCCTTCCTTAGGGTTGGAGACCTTTCATCATTGTTTTTCCTTGTGGAAATACTTTATATCACTTTTATAGATGGCAGCAAAGAAGATCTGGGGATTCTTACTCGTGCATTATGGGATACCTACTATGCCACGAGCCAACTTAGAGACTTCGAGCTTTGTAATCGGCCGAGTTGGAGCTGTGGATCAGCTCTGAACCCATATGTAAGAATGACGGGCGAGATGGACTACAAACATGGAACGTTATGGTGAGAACATAACTTCTTTTTATAGCAAATGTTAAGACTGGCAGTAATTTGTAGTTTAAGTAATTATCACTTGAACAGACTCCAGCATACAACCTACTCATGAATCAGACGTAATCATAGAACTATAAACTACACGTTTAGTCATTGAAGCATTTGATTCAGCCTACTTCTTGCAGAAAACCAAGTAAGAACAATGATCACAAGTGGAAGAAAGTTGAAAAGCACATCTAAAAACAGGGAAAAGTAGTAGATTGCAGATTGTGAAACACTATGCAGAAAGGTGTTTTGAAGATGAAAATATGGTGCTGCACTTTTGCAAAATAAGGCACATTACCAGGAACAGTTTTGAATATAAGAAACTTTCCTATGTCTTGAGCCATTCTAAGAGATATTTAGAAGCGCACTTTGATACACGTGCTGGCTACTTTAACACAGTGTTACTTACAAGCTATTGTCTTACCCATCACGTTTATAAAACTGCATGTTCTGAAATACTCTTTTACACTTTATAAATCCTAGCAGATAAAAACAAAACAAACAAACAAGGAATTTTACTCTTATCTTTCTGCATTTTAGGATTGCAAGGTTCCTATACTGTTGTCTGTGGTGCATCATATCATACGGCTGAAGGTAGTAAAGTAAATGACTCTGCATATCTTGGTAAGTAAAGCTGGCATGTGACTTGTCCTTATTGGAGTTATGTATTACACGTATGTGACTGAGAAATGCAGTTATTCATTATGTACAATGAAGAATATGAATTAGTTAAATTTAATAACTCAAAGCACAGAGTAAAAAAGCTAAAACCAGAGTTAAACAATACAGTGGAATACTTGTTTGCAGTGTAAAATCATAAATGCTATTTTGTAGGTACAAACTAGAATGCATAACATAAACTTATGATTTTTGCATAAATCAGTTCTATAAATCACAGTTTTGCAAATCCCTGAAATAAACTTTGTAAAAAGACATACTCTATGAGGTGGTTGAAGTGTTTCCCCATTTCCCATCCAAGATTATGTACCCTTTAAGTTAATGAAATAAAGCATTTTACTTTTGTTTTCCTTGTATGATTGCATAATTTCCACTATTCTGAAGGTATTTTAAAATATTTGTGTAATGCTTTTTGAAATATTAAACATCATTCTGACTGTTTTGTTTTGTATTGTGCTAACATGTTTGATACTAATTAATACATGTTTATTTGAAAACATATATTTTGTATTTGATTATAATTAGTCAGTGTGCAGCTGGATGACATTCAGTAACAGTCAACACTGTATGTCAGAAAGAACCATGTTTTTGTCAGCAGTGGTTAGGAATCAACATGGTTGTAGGTAGTGCAAACTGATAAACTGTGTATTTGTACAAAGCGGATAAGTCTATTTGTTGTGTAGGTCCACTGATACAGACAAACTCTGGATAAATGCTTGATGTGGGGTATTGTTCAGTTCTATATTGTGTACAGCTTAAGAAAAAGCTTACAATTTGATGTTGTCAATCTTCATTTAATCGTTGACAAATGGGTTCTGTTCCAATATCGGAACAGACTCAGCCATTACTACAGCCTGCAAGGACCAAAGTTTAAGTCCTACCCAGAATGCTCCTTCCCAGATGACCTCAGATCTCGTTTGCCGCTTCCTGAGACAGGCACCTTGCCAATGGCTCTTAAGCTAAGTGATTTATTTCTTATATTTTTTTCAGTATTAGTACATCTTGTTACCTTTTCTAGCTTTAATAGTTACTGTCACTTTTCCTTTTTAGCTACCCATTTTCATTTAGCTCCTTTCTGTATCTCTTTTTAACACTTCAGTGTTTTACTCTTCTCATCATTGGTGGTCTTTCTTTCCATACCTTTTGGTACTCTTTACTATCATAGTTGGTAGATTATCAGGAACAACAGGAAAGTTACTAGCCAAGGGTCTCCACTAGAAGTACAAAAACTAACCACAAAATAGAGCAGGCGGAGACCTCCACGATGATGAGCAAACAAGATTTATTCAAAATATATATCAAACAAGTGCTTTCACGCACATACAAGTACGCTTCTTCAGGTGTGTGTGTGTGTGTGTGTGTGTGTGTGTGTGTGTGTGTGTGTGTGTGTGTGTGTGTATATATATATATATATATATATATATATATATATATATATATATGTATATATATATGGGTCCCCTTCAGAATGCCAAAATTCAAAACTTTGAAACCCCTATAATTGCAGGCCATATGTTCGAAGTTTTGAAATACCGACATTCTGAACGGGATATCTCATACAGCGAGGACCAGGAGATTTTACTTATATATATATATATATATATATATATATATATATATACATATATATACATACATATATATATATATATATATATATATATATATATATATAGATAAGGGAAAGGAGGTACACACGGCTTACCTTGACCTTGCTAAAGCATTTGACACCATTCCCCATTCAGGTATTATTGATAAGCTCACCAGCCTGGGCATAAACCCTTACGTCACAAGATGGATCACAAACTGGCTCTCAGACAAATCCCATAAAGTAAGAGTAGCGGGATCTATGTCCGAATCCAGACCGGTAATGAGTGGTGTGCCTCAGGGCTCTGTCCTGGGGCCCCTCCTGTTTGGCATATACTTTTCAGAAGTACAGGCAAGCACGGAAGGGCTGTGGCTGACTAAGTTTGCGGATGACTGCAAACTGGGTGCTATAATAGAGTCTCCGGCCGACATGGATATCCTCCAGAGGGGCCTAAATGAGACTGATGCATGGTGTCAAAGCCATGGTCTCAAGCTAAATGCAAAAAAATGTGTAGTAATCCCCTTTGGAAAAAACAGTGTACCCGCAAACTACAACATAGGAGGTATCCCCTGAAATCTGAAGAAGAAATCAGGGATCTAGGGACCCAAGTAGATAGTCAGCTTTCCTTTGATAACCATGTTGCCAAAGTGGTTAGAAAATCCTTCTATGTGACCCATCTCACATTGAAAGGGTTTGCATCAAGATCTAAGGATGTAATGGTGCCCCTCTACTCTTCCCTCATCAGACCCATTATTGAATACAATGCACCAATTGGAATGTACCTGGCTAGACATCTCCAGCAGCTGGAGAGACCACAGAGGTACCTTACCAAGAGGATTACTGGCCTCAAACAGTTGCCCTATGCAGCACGATTGAAAAAGCTAAGACTGTTCACTGTTGCATACCGCTTTCTCAGAGACGATCTCTGTCTAACGTACAGAGCCATGTCCAACCCAGAATTGTTGAACATGCTCCATCTTAGCAAAACCAAATCTACTTGAGCTACACGCTCTAGGGATATAAACCTCAACACAACAATGAATAGAACATGCTGGAGGGATAGATTCCCTTCACAGAGACTTCCCTTACTATGGAACAGGGTCCCGATCTACATAAGACAGAGCCCCTCACTGTCACTCTTCAAGAGGAACCTTGATGAGTGGATGGGTAACAGAAAGTTCACACCGGGATCACGCCAACAGCACTACTAGATAGGGGCCAAGGGTACTAGCTGCTAGTATAAGGGTCTAGGGAACTACTAAAGGGGCGGTGAATACCGCACAACTTGGCTGGGCTAATATATGCCTTCGGGCATATAGCTCAGTACCAACCTATGAACCTATATATAAAATTTATAGCTATATTTATATCGGTATGTATTCTTTTTTAACTCCCCTTCCTTTCTGTACCCTTATAGTTACCTAGCCCCTTTTTGGAACAGCCTATATCCCCTTCTACCTAGTCTATTCATTCTACCAAGAGCCTGACTGAATCAGATGTGTTGGAAATGGTAGATCAGCTCCTTGTGGTGAGGGGTTTTACACCTATGTCCTTGGTTCTGTCTCCTTCTGGTGCTGGCACCTTTCCTTCTTCGACTCCAACTGGTCTTCCTCCTTCTCCTGGTGCTGGCACCTTTCCCTCATCAATTCCAACTAGTCTTCCTCCTCCTTCTCTGTCCTCCATTGAGGACTTGGAGATCCCAGCTTCAACTTTCCTGGTGTCATCTGATTTAGTTCTGGCTAGGTCTTTATCTCTGGTGCCGAACCCTACCTGGAGCTCTTAGGCTCTTTCTTTACCAGAGACCTCTCTAGGTCATGGCTGCATTGTCAGCTTTGAGGGGCAGGACTCGACTCCAGTTTTTTCTGACCCATCCCTGCACCTCAGGGCTTTGGCATGTGTTAGCTGTACCCTGGCGTCGGCCTTGGAAGCAGTTTCTTTGGAGCAGGAAGGACCATGGTTCTGAGGCAGTCTTTCTCGGTTCTGGGATCCCTTCCCTTTTTGGGAGGGGGGGATACCAGCTTTCCAGGGCATGGAGAGGGCTTTGTCCAATGTGGGCATTCAGTTGGCTCCATTCCAGTTGGAGCAGCTTGCTACCCTTCCCCCTCGTCCAGAGCTTCAACCAATTCCAGTACCTGGACAGCGAGCACTGAAACTGCAGGAATCACCTGTACAGGTTTTGTTCTCTGATGAAACTTTCTCAGATTGTCCCACTGAGAAGGTTCCTCAGAAGAGGAAGTGTAAGAGGAAAAACTTAAGATTCCCCAGAGGGATCCATCACAGAGGACACTGATTACGAGAAAGGGGAGTGGTCCCCACGGTCACCCCTGGAAGATGTCTCCTTTGGAGACATCCTTGAAATCCTTAAGCATAGGGGAGGCTGGACATTCCAGAAACCCTCTTTAGAGGAATCAGTGTACCTGCAGGCCTTCAGCACTCGTCCAGCTACCTCTTGGGTTACTCTGCCCACTGACAAGCTCATTAAGTTGATCTCGCAACAAGCACAGAAAGCTCCTGATGCCATAGACACCATCCCCAAGAGACCAAACAAAATTATTACCGCACCTGAGAATCATCAGTTTTGGGCAAAGGGATTGTCAGTATATGTCATGGTGGTAGTGGCGGCTATCAAAAAGGAACTGAGAGAGGAAGGTTCCACTATTCATCCACCCAGTAGAGAGTCTTGGGCAATGGATAGGTTTGGAAAGCAGGTTTATATTCATTGACCTTTGCATTACGGTCTTTGAACTTTATGGCACACTTCACCAGATTCCATAAGGATCTGATTAAGGAAGTTTCAGATACCCTGTCAGGAGCCATACCTGATGAAGTCCAAGATAAGGTTGCTTCTCAGCTGGCCTCCTTAGAGTTCATCTCAAATTTGTTCATGTGGCTCAGAGCACATGCAGCCAAAGGGACGACTAGAGCAGCCAGATCGGGTGTAGCCATAAGGAGACATGCCTGGATGCGCTTGTGCAAATTTGCAGAGCCATTCCAGTCCTCATTCGTCAGTGCCCCCTTTGATGAATCGTCCCTTTTTGGCCCTAAATTTCGAGAAACATTGCCTGGGTGGGAAAAGGATGGAAAGACCCTTTCTGTAGTGGGCATACATTTACTACTCCTCAATGGTCCTTTTTAAGGTACCAGAGGAGTGGGAAAATGTGGTTCAAAAAGTCCTAAGGGTATTTCTAGGACACATGTGGCAGTGGCTCCCCCAAGGGCAGAGGGATGAGCTTTAATGGAAGATGCCATCCATGTGGCAGAGGTGGTCTGCAATATCAGGGTTTCAGGGATACATTTCCTGATAAACCCTATCAGTGCTCCTGAAAGGAGGCCTGACTGCTTTCTTCTGGAGGCAGTCAGGGAGAGTTTATCCCTGCACCGACATGCCTGGCTTCAAATAACTTTGTATGTTTGGGTGCAGAGTATTATAACCAGAGGCTACACCATACCCTTTCTTCTACCTCTCCACAGTGGCAAGAAAATCCCTGACATTCCACCCAGTCAGAGAGAACCAACAATATTAGAAATACAAAAACTGCTAGAAAAAAGAATCTTCCCAGAGGTCCTACCAGACCAGATAGAATCCGGAGTTTACTCAAGATAATTTTTAGTGCCAAAAAAATGGAACTGGAGACCAATTTTGGCTGTAAGTGTTTTGAACAAATCTGTTTGACATACAAAATTCTAGATGATCACTGTTCAGTCTAGTCTCCTATTTCTAGGGAAAGATGATTGGATATGCTCAATAGTTCTCCGGGATATGTATTACCACATAAAAATAGACAAGTGTTTCAGGAGATATCCCTGCTTTCGTCTGGGTGACATTATCAGTTCAGAGCTCAGCTTTTTGGTCTCGCCAGAGCCCCCAGGGTGTTCATCAAATGCATGGTAGTAGTAGCGGCTCACTTGAGACTGCAAGGATTCTGGATATTTCCATACTTAGATGACTGGCTCATTACCGCTCCCACCAGGCATCTTCTAGAACAAGCAAGAGACTATGTTCTCCAGACCTGTGCCAACCTGGGTATTACCATAAATTATGAGAAATCACAGTTGACGCCAACTCAAACTTTAGCGTTCATAGGAGAGGTTCTAAATACCAATACTTGCATAGCCTCCCTACCTTATTTAAGATTGCAAAAGATCTAGGCCCAGGTGCAAAAAATGGAAGAGATTTTCCTTCTGGTCTTGAGATAACATTGACCCCTACTCTGCTCCCATCGACAAGGCCTTAGAATTTTTAGTTTTGCTCAATGAAGCAGGAACCTCTTCTTGTACTGTCAGGGTTAAACTATCAGCTCAGAAAACACCAAAGTTCACAGACTGTATAACCACAAACACAGCAAGGAAGCAGCAAACAAATAATATAGTTGAAACTGGTTTAATCCACAATAGCCACGTTAAGCACTTTCTTCCCTCTGGAATACGAGGGACTTCATCAGAACAATGTTACACAAACCCAACAATTTATACTTACTTAATCCCATTGCTAATTGAATAATTAAAATTAAATCAGTCAATTATATACTTAAAATCTGCAACTTGTGTTGCTAGGTAAAATAATAAATACACAATTTAATGACAAATATGCATAAAAAATGTAAACATCACTGAACTATAACTTAATTTGAAGTTAAAAATATTTTAGGTTAATGTTAATTTTTCATTCTCCACATGTACTTAACATTGTTAACACAGTATTTGTTTCCTGCTTCCTTGCTGTGTTTGTGGTTATACAGTTCGTGAACTTTGTTTTTTTTTTTAGTCCAATTGTGTGACACGGCTGTGGAAGGGGTAATCAGCAATGAAGATTTGGTAGAGCTATTACAACAGATATGGCAACAATTGGTGACCCACGCCACCCAAATTCAGAATTTAATGGATAAACAGGGTAGCCCGAGCAACATTTTTGGTAGCTTGGGCTTTCCCTTGACCCAGCCTACACAGGATGCAGGCTGTATGCAAGGGCTGAGTAACACCATTGAGATGAGGACTGATTTAACCAAGGAAGGGGTTCAGTGGAAAAACAACACCTTTGACTTTGGGTTAGAGAAAAGACCTAATGTGGCAGGTGTTCAGGATACGACCATGCCGAAAAAAATTAAACAATTCAAAAAGAAAATGTTGAGGTTTAAGAAACTGCAAAAGGAGATACTTACTTACAGAAAAATGTGGAATTAGAACAGGTTCCCTGTGGTTTAAGGGTATGGAAATACCCAAATGGTGTGGAAGGAAACATGGACTTGGAAGAACTACATGTACTGTTTGACCAAATAAGGTTTGCAAATGCTGAAAATAATGATTAATTATAATATATTAGAAGCTGAAATAATGTCTAAAGATTTAGAGTAGTGCAGCAGTATGATTCAGGAAGATGCATCTTTGAACAATTTTGACCAGCCTATTATGGTGTATTTCATAATACTGACAATGTATACAGTAATATATATGCACGCAAAGCCAACAAACTGCATAGAGATATCAATGAATATGCTAAAAAGAGAGTGTACCCTCTGTCCTGTGGTTGCCGGGCCATCAGAGATGAAAGAACCAATGAGGAATCAAATCGATTGGAGGAAGTGCCGATGCAAGGGAGGGCTCTTAATGGTCAAGATGCGCATGCACGGCAAGTTTACTTGAATGAGGAAGGAATCAGATGGTCGGAGAGGTTGTGTGATAAGGAAACTGCTCAAAAATCCAATTTTTCGGTGAATACCCATTGGGACTATGCAGCTCAAGGAGCAAGGCGAATAAATGGGAGGAACAGGAGCCGTCAGTGGAGAAATTATTGGACATGGCCCTGGCAATCATGTTTGAGGAAGTAAGTGAGGAGAACAATTTTTCTACTTTGGGTGATAGCGACAATGTATATGTTTTTAAGCATTTTGCAAACCATAGCAGTTTTAGCATCGAAAATAATGAATTAAATGCTGAAGCACAGTTGTTGGACTTTGTTAACAATGGTGAAGTAAACGAAGTGTATTGTAATGATAATGATAGTACCATGAATAATATTCGTTCGCAATTTACAGTGGAAACGGCAAATGAGGAACAGCAAATCACATTTATGAGTGATAATGGTTATTTAACGGACATTAATAATGAAACTGTTGCAAGTAATGTATTTTGTACTGTGCCTGATTAATTGATACAGGCCTTTGCTAAATATGAGTCAGAGAGTGTTTTAGAACCGATTGTTGTAACTAATGAAGCACATGGTTTTAAAGTATATCATTACTCTGACAAAGATGTCACTGTGGATCATGTTAACCTATTGGCAAAAAGTTTTACTTATGTCCCCTTCAGAAAAGAGAAAATAGACAGTACCCTAATAGACTTGAAGTGCTTTATAAGGAAATTAAACTTAAAAGTGTGGTTTAATGGACAGGTAGAAGCTCAAAGTAATAATGAAAAAAAAAAAAACTAGTAGTTTCAATCCACCTCTTAATAATGTTGTTAAATTATATGAACAAGTTTGTGAAAAAGATATAAGGAAAGTGAGTAAGAATAATGACAAAAATACTAGTATAAAAAATATGACTGTGATAGAAGATAGATTGTCAAAGGAATTGGCTGAGGATCCCAGTATATGTATAATGAAACCAGATAAGGGAATTGGGGTGGCCATAATGAATAAAATTGACTATTTAATTGGTATGAATTTGCTCTTGATGGATGGAACTTATTTTGAAAGTTTCCTAAATGAGATACACATTGGGTATATGAAAATAGACATGCTACTCGAAGACATGTTATTTCAAACGCAAATTAGTCAGGATAAATACAATTTTATGGTCAATAAACACCCCATGGTACCCAATATATTTGGCATACCTAAAGTACTTGGGGATCCAAAATTCAGACCAGTTTGTTAATGGAAAAAGATCAAAACTTGTTTTATAAGTAGTTTCTTAGATGTTAAATTACAGGCTGGATTAAAGGCCTTTCCTCACATAGTCAAAGATTCGTGGCAATTTTTAGAAATGGTGGGGAGAGTTCCAGTTAAAAAGGGTATAGTACTTGTAACTATTGATGTGTGTAGTTTATTCACAGTGATACCACATGGAGTAGGGTTAGCTTGGTTAGAGACCCAATTACATAAGACAGCAAGTTATGATCAAGATCAGATAAATGTATATGTAACCCTCATGGAAGTAGTATTACAAAACAACTTCATCTATTTTGAGGGACAATACTATAGGCAAAACACAGGGGTGGCAAGGGGTGCTGCCTCCGCCCCGTGTTTGCTAATTTTATTATGTCATAGTGGGAACAGGTATACATCATGGAATTACATGGAAAAGCATGGTATTACGCAAGGTTTTTGGATGATCTTTTCATTGTATGGAAAGGTACTGAAGAAGACTTATACTAATTTTATGATTATATAAATCACACTGTGGATTTTTTAAAATTCACACACACACATAATATGTCCAGAATATCATATTTAGATGTGGATTTAATTTTTGACACTACAACCAATGAGTTGGAATCAGGAATTTTCAGGAAATCAACTTTTTCCAGTTCATATTTGCAGTATAATAGTGCACATCCGCACTTTCAAAAAAAGTCCATAGTCAAAGGCCAGTTGGTACATGCTGCAAGAATGGTGAGCTCTGAGGAAAAGTTTTTAAAAGAAATTGATTTTATTTTGCATATGTTCACAACAAGGGGATACCCATAGGAATTTTTGATTAAAATCAAGAAAGAAGTTATAAATAAATGCATAAGGGGCACCTATAAGCCCATTTTAGGATGTATCAATGGTTTATTTAATGAGGCCATGGCTAAGAAGAAAATGGACACTAGTGTAGTGTTTATTACTACCTTCAACTTAGACACTACAGACATTGGTGATATTATTATAAGTAACTGGGATATTTTACAATTTGAACATAATGTGGGGCAGAAAGTAGGTAAGCATCCAAAAATCATATATAAAAAAGATAGATCATTTAAAAACATTCTAGAAAGTATTCCAAAACATAATGGATGCGGTGCCAATAGGAGAAAGGGTCATTTCAAATGCAACAGATGCACATTTTGTTCACACATTAGAAACGGGATAAGTTTTTATTGAATGGGAGACCTATTAATATCCGTGGGCATTATAATTGTAATATGTCAAATGTTGTTTACATGGCCAAATGTCAACAATGCCCTATATTTTTATAGGGAGACTTGTAGGGTATTCAAAAATAGAATTGGGGAACATTTGTTGGATATTAGGCATGGAAAGCCCAAAAGTGCTCTTGCTACGCATGTTAAGGAAAAAAAGATCACCAATTTAAATTTTTGGTTGAGCAACACGTTGAAAAAGACCCAGAAGGGAAATGTATAGACCTACATTTAGATGTGTGTGAACTAAAATGGCAGTTGCGATGTAATGCAACAGTTTGTCCTGGAATAAATGAAGCTGTTAATATTTCCTGTATTTTGAAGTCAAAAATATTTTAGGTTAATGTTAATTCTTCATTCTTCACATGTACCTAAACATTGTTAAGTTGTAGTTCAGTGGTGCTTAAAGTTTTTTTATGCATATTTGTCATTAAATTGTGTATTTATTATTTTATCTAGTAAGAAATTAGGCAAACAAAACAAACTTCTCAAAAGTCCAAAAACCAAAAAATGGCAAACAAAAGGCAGAGGACAAAGTAAATTCACTCTATAAACTTTTACTAAAATAATACACGATAAAACATGAAGAGCTTTTCGTCTTGTTAAACACAAAGACTTCTTCAGATGCAAGTAAAACCTATCTTAAAACATTTTAAATAGATGAATACATCGTCATGTGATCCCAACCCACCCAATGAAATCCAATTAAGGATCTATGCATGTTTTACACTTAAAGGCATCAGTCCTATTTTACACTTTAGTACCATTGCTTCTTTCAACAATGAAGGATACATCCTACCCACCCCACTTATTGTACCATGCAATGACTAGTAAATTCCCTTTGAGCAACAGTTACTATCAAGGACACAAAAGAAGTAGAAAAAATGAAAACAATACAAGGAAAATAAAAAAAAATTATCATTTTAAGTGGAAAACAAGTAGTCTATGTTACAATAAGGAATCATGCTGTTTACAATAAAACAACCAAGAACAACTTTAACTTGAAGTATGCACCAGTTAAGTGATGACCTTATCACTACCAGCACTTGGTCACAACTCATATGTGGTTAATACTCCAGTCATCTGTGCAAAGTTTTAAGTTTTAAAATACTAGAAATCGTACACGTTTCATTCAGTCCTGGGAAATTGTATGTGTTCATCAAAATCTGCCAATATAACTCTCTTGCTTCTAATAGTAATGTACAAGGACCCCCTCTTGGGTCCTGGGGTATTTGGTCGATGACCATTGTATCCAAAATTATGTGTGTTGTGTTCGTTTACATGTTTGGCTAGTGCATTGTCTAGTTTACTTTTGCCTATGGCATACTGATGTTCATAAATGCGTTCATTGAACTTACGTTTAGTTTTGCCAATATAGTAAACTGGACAAACCGTGCATCTAGCCAAATAAATGATCATCCGAGAATAACAATCAAACCTGTAGTTGACTTTGTATCTGATGTTCCTTACAGTAAAATTGTTTGTTGTATCCACCACTTTACACTGTGAACACATGCCACACCTAAACATACCTACATTTCTCGACCCTTCTCTCATTTTGTTTTCCAGTAAGCTTTTCAAATTTGATCCTTTACGGAAGACAACTCTAGAGTGCGGGCCTAAAATTTCGCAAAGTGATGAATTGTTTATTAACTTCCAATTCTTTACTATACTCAAAAAACTGTATGTTTCACATGAAAATGTGGTGACCAGGTTGAAATGAAAGTTAGTTTTATTTGTTGTAGTAGGTGCAGCTGGTTCCCTAACCTCCATGTCATTCTGTACCTCAGAAGAATTACCTGGTAACTGTAATAACGGTTGGTATAATCCTATGACTCTTCTATAGGTGACTTCATGTATGAGGTCATTGACTAAGTTGTTTGGATATCCCCTACTTGTGAACATACTTTTCAGAAGTTGACATTCGACCCTAAAATTAGAAATCGCTGTGACCATCTTGGCTGCCCTTACCAGCTGACCTTTGACTACTGCACATTTTTGGTGAAAGGGGTGACTACTAGAAAAATGCAGAAAGGAGTTAGTATGTCTCCTTTCTAAATAAGGTGGCTGTATAACCTTTTTTCTGTCTATCCTTTCTGAGCAGTACATCCAGGTACGATATTACATTATTGTCATATCGATGTGTGAATTTCAAAAACTCGGTTGTACTGTTGAAATATGACACAAGGTCATAAGCTGCAACATGGTCACCTCTGACTATGATGAAAATATCATCCAGAAATCTACAATAAAAGCGAATATGTTATTTAATATCCACATTTGTTTGGATGTAGTCATTTTCCCATTTCGCCATAACCAAGTTGGCGAAACTGCTGCCACAGGGGGACCCCATGGCGACACCTACCTTTTGGAGGTAATATTCTTTTCCAAACATTAGGTAGTTGTTAGACAAAATAATGTCCAATAGTTCACCTATTAACGAGATTTCTGAATCAGTTGCTCCCCTCTGTTTTAGAAACAGCATTACCCACTCAATACCTGTTTGTTGTGAAATTGAGGTGTACAGGTCCTTCACGTCGACTGTCAGGAACCCATACTCTTCCTCAAAACCTAAGTTGTTAATTTGTTCCAAGAAGGACCATGAGTCCTTACAAATACATGGAACTTAGTCCACATATTTTTTGAGTATGTGGTCGATGACTTTGGCACAACCATACATAATGGAATTACGTCCATCGACTAGGGGCCTCATTGGTGGGTTCATAATATCTTTATGTATTTTCGGGATACCAAATAATAAAGGTGTCTTTGGACTGGGAATTGTCATGAAATTGTAGACCTGTATGTCAATTCTACTATCAATAAAAAATTCCTCAATATATCCTCTGATTCTGTTAGAGGCAACATTTACTTCATTCAAGGATGCATGTTGGTATGTTGTGCTATCTAACACACTATGCATCCTCTTCTCGTAGTCCCAGCTGTCCATGATGATCAAACCCTCACCCTTGTCAGGTTTCATACACCTGACCCTACAAGAATGTATCATAGCCAAGGCCTCCTTCTCTTCCTTATTTATGTTATACTGTGGTTTACTGTGCCCCCTGTCCTGTACAAGTGAACTCACAAACACCCTCAAATAAAGTTAGTACTGGATGTAATGGTGTGTTAAACGCACTCACTATTCTAAATTTTGTTTCCAACTGCAAAGTGTCATTGTTGAACATAAGCATGAAATTGGCTTTCTGCACAAAACATTTAATGTCAGTAATGGCCCGTGCCACATTTAGATGTATTGTTGAAACAAAAGTACTTCCCTTGGCAAATAAGTCTATCAAAACTTTGTCGATTGTTACAGGTGAAAAATTATACACTTTAAAGTCACCTGTTTGATTTAGTAGGATTTTACATAACGGTTACTGATTCTCCAAGGCTTCTCCTCCTTCTACGTTTTGTTCTTTGGTGGTATCTGTTGGATTGTGCTTGCTTCTTCTGATACGTATTGTGCCAAACATTCTGGCCCCTCCGAAAATTTCTAGAATTATTGTCAGTCTGGGAATAATTTCTATTGTTGCTGGAATTATTTCCTTTAGGCGCCTTACTCCTTGTGACCACAGGTGACCGAATGTTACTCAGGTCACTACTACTGGCAGTCTGTTGGTTGTCATTTAGGACTGATGGGTCAAGTTAACAGTGTTGTTTGTCTCAGTTGTTGTCACTCCTAACGTTAGTATTCTTCCGGTTTTGTATGTTGGGTGGGTCAGGGTAAGCTGTCCCATTCCAGTAAGCTAAGATGTCCCGGTTTAACTTTTTATGTTTAATAGCTTTCGATTTCTCATTGAGTTGGTCTATACTGCTGAAACACCTTTTATATTCAAACTGATATCTGATAAAATCCTTATGTTTACAAATTTCTTCATTTAGAGACATTTATCATTTATTTGGCTAGATGCAAGGTTTGTCCGGTTTACTATATTGGCAAAACTGAACATAAGTTCAAGGAACGCATTTATTTACATCAGTATGCCATAGGCAAAAGTAAACTGGACAATGCACTAGCCAAACATGTAAATGAACACAACACACATAATTTTGGATACATGGTCATCGACCAAATACCCCAGGACCCAAGAGGGGGGTCCTTGTACATTACTATTAGAAGCAAGAGAGTTATACTGGCAGATTTTGACGAACGCATACAATTTCCCAGGACTGAATGAAACATGTATGATTTCTAGTATTTTAAAACTTTAAACTTTGCACAGATGACTGGAATAATAACCACGTATGAGTTGTGACCAAGTGCTGGGAGTGATAAGGTCATCACTTAAATGGTGCATACTTCAAGTTAAAGTTGTTCTTGGTTGTTTTATAATTCCTTATTGTAACATAGACTACTTGTTTTCCACTTAGAATGAGAATGTTATTTTATTTTCCTTGTATTGTTTTCATTTTTTCTACTTCTTTTGTGACCTTATAGTAATTGTTGCTCAAAGGGAACGTACTAATCATTGTATGGTGCAATAAGTGGGGTGGGTAGGATGAAACGTCATTGTTGAAAGAAGCAATGGTACTAAAGTGTAAAATAGGACTGATGCCTTTAAGTGTAAAACATGCATAGATCCTTAATTGGATTTCACTAGGTGGGTTGGGATCACATGACAATGTATTCATCTATTTAAAATGTTTTAAGATAGGTTTTACTTGCATCTGAAGAAGTCTTTGTATTTAACAAGATGAAAAGCACTTCATTTTACCTAGCAACACAAGTTGCTGATTTTAAGTATATAAATGACTGATTTAATTTTAATTATTCAATTAGCAATGAGATTAAGTAAGTATAAGTGGCTGGGTTTATCTGTGTAACATTGTTCTGATGAAGTCCCTCATATTCCAGAGGGAAGAAAGCGCTCAACATGGTTATTGTGGATTAAACAGTTTTAACTATATTATTTGTTTGCTGCTTCCTTGTTGTGTTTGTGGTTAAACTATCGTCTTATTTCTAATTTTCATATTGGGTTCAAAAAATGTTCATTGATTTCTCATAAACTTTGCAAAGCATTCTTAAAGGAACCTTGATGTTAAAAACACCTTATAAGGACCTGTTTGCACCTTGGGACTTAAACTTACTTTTACAAACAATAGTGCATCCCCTTTTTGAGCCTGTTACCAACTGAGACCTAAAATTCTTGTCTTGGGAAACTATTTTTCTGGTAGTGATTACTTTTGCCAAAAGAATCTTAGAAATTCAAGCATTATCTTGCAAATCACCATATTTGATATTTCACAAAGACAGGGTTTCCTTGAGAATGAACTTTTCCTTTTTACCAAAAGTGGTGTCAGAAATGAATGTTAATCAGACAGTCAATTTACCAGTATTATTTCCCAATTTTTCAAACAAAGATGAATGCTGCTTGCATTTATTCGATGTTCATAGACAATTGTGCTTTTATCTTAAAAGAACAAAAGACATAAGAAAATCTGACCAACCGTTTGTTTCTTTTTCAACTACCAAAATGGGCAAGCCAGTCACCAAGGTTACCTTATCTAGATGGCTAAAAGATTGTATTTCTTTCATGTACAACAAGAGGAAAGTTAAATTACCTGGGCCTGTTAAGGCACACTTTGCTAGAGCCATAGCTACTTCAGCAGGTTTTTCTTTCCAAGGCTTCCATGGACAATATTTGTGCAGCAGCGACATGGGCTACCCCACATACCTTTGTCACTCATTACAAATTGGATTTGGTCTCTAGGGGAAGAGCATCATCTGTTTCTATGGTGCTCAGGAATATCCTTCCATGAGTCCTTTCAACATTTAAGGTAGCTAGGGACTCTGTCCCATTTGTCAAGGATTAAATGAAGATGGATAACATCAGATAAAGAAGTTATGTACTGACCATAATGTTCTATCTGTGTCGTCCATCCTCATTTATCTTTAACTCTGCACACTCCACCCCCCCCCTTCCATTTAGGGCTCTTGGTGGAATTAATTTTGGTCCTAGTTATACATTTTTTTATATATGATACCAGATATGGTCTCTATAAAGGTGTTATTGGGATTATAGATGTTCATTGTGTTACACTGCTGCAGTCATCACACTTGGGTTATCCTGCCGTCAGGCGGTCCCACAGTCGGCCAGAGTTCCAAGGTCTTGGTCCAGCATCGGTTGCTGTCACTTCTTCCCTGACGTCAGTGCACCAGGGGTATATAAGATGCATCCGACACCATTTTCTCCAGTCTTTCTTGCCGTGGGGTGCCTGAAGCAGAAGCAGTTCGCAAGTGCCAGTCGGCCAACTCCTGAGATTTTCAAATCGAATTTCAGACCGAAGTCTTCAATAAAGCTAAGTACCCCGTTGGGGAACCTTTTCTTGCCTCAGTCCGATGTCAGAAAAAGTTAACAATCGCATTTCTTGTGGGAAGCAAATACCTCATAAGGACTTTCATTCTTATTGTATTCCTTGCCTAAGCCCAGACCATGACGTCACAGGTTGTCGGTTTTGTGCTAGGTTTAATAAATGAACTATTAAACGTCTGTATGATTTCTCCAGACATTAATTTGGTAGGAAATTTAATTATACCATGCCATTGGAGCAACCGACGACCGGAATGCATAAAAAACGCAAAGATAAGGACAGGCTGCGAGACCCAAACCAGACTCTGAGGCGTCTGCTAGGCCAGTCACTGGTTCTCCAGTTTTCAGTGAGGTGGTACGCAGCCGCTGACGACCGCTGAGTTAGAACCCCAGGTGACGTCCGATTCACAAGCGGAGATTGCTAGGCCTCCACATCCTTTACCTTTAGGCCCTTCCAACTCCATGCCTGAAGGAGATTCCGGTGCAGTTGAAACACCTTCAGTCTTCAGACCGACTACACTCACTATTAAATCCTATGCAAAGCTGAAAACTCCTTTAAAAGCAAAGAATACTGTACAGTAGTCTCCAGTACAAGGTCCCATGCCTAAGGAACAGATGCTTAAGATAGCTGAAGACTTAATTACCCTAATCAGGGGTTCCCATCCGCCTCCTGATAAAAGGCCAAGAGAGGAGGAGGGCTACGCTTCCTCTGACCAGGTTTCAATTTCCTCAGAATCTTCTGAGGAACAGGAATATTCCTTCCCCCCTTATGAAGACTCTGATGCTGAAGAGTCTATCCCTTCTGCATATCCCCCAGAAGACTACTCTTTTGGGGAAACCTTACATACCAGGAGGGAACATTTCCACTGGGAAGGCCAGGATTACTCTGTTTCTAAGAAAAGGCTCAGAGAGTTCCTTTTACTACCCCAGTACAGACCACTTGCTATTCCACCTGTGTTAGACATTGTGGATGATGTTTATTCAGAATCTAGCCTTAACCCAGATTCACTACCTCCTGCACCAGTCAAACCAGACAGATACTACAGAGTCCCTGACTCACACAAATTCCAGTATAAAAGCCCTGTTGCTGACCCAGAAACCATTTCCCAGGGTCCCAAAGGGGTTAAGGCCTCTATTACTAAAAATTCTGTGCCCTCTGAAAGGGATTCTCGAGCACTAGACAGATGGGGAAAGAAAGTATATACCTCAGCTACTCTAGCTATGAGGGCCTTAAATTGTCAGTTTCACATGCTGAAATATCAACAATATTTGATGTCTAAATTAAAACAAAAAATGCTCACACATACAGAACAGCCTGGTTACAAGCAAATGCAAGATTTGTTGCATGCAGCTGAACAAGTGGGAAAACATACTTTGCAATGTGGATTTGATTAATTGGAGGCTTCCTGTAGAGCAGCAGTGACAGGGTCTGTCATACGTAGGCATGCTTGGTTAAAAGAACAAACTTTACCTGATCATGTTAAAGCAAAGTTATTGGATGCACCTTTACAGCAGGATGTTTTATTTGGTGTAAAAGCAGAAGAAGTTTTAAAGAAAATGGAGGATAAGGCAAAATCTATGCAAACGGTCAAGGATTTTTTACAGGTTCAACCCCCTCGTTTCAGCAGAAATTGGCCAACCAAAAACTGGTCCTTTCCAGTTTCTGCCAGACCACAGAGGGGCAGATACAAACACCCAAGGGGCAGAGGCCAGTCACAAGGCTCTTACCAGCCTCGACAATGGGGTGCCACAACCCAAAAAGGAGGAGACGACAGGTCTCAAACTACCAGAAGACAAACACAATGACTTTCCCCTCAGACTTCCAAGAAAAACCCTCTTGGCAGCTCCCTTGGGGGGAAAACTAGCACTTTTTGCAGACAATTGGCACATCATCACAAAAGACAAATGGGTCCTAAATATTGTATCTCAAGGATACAGATTCCACTTTCACACTTTGCCAAGGATAAAAGGAATGCCAAACCTGCTACCAAATCAATGGGCAGAGGCTCAAAATGCAAATTTCAGCTCTCATGGACATGAGAGCCATTCAACAGGTTCCTACACAGGAGCAAGGACAAGGATTTTATTCAAGACTGTTTCTAGTTCCCCGAAAGGACAAAGCCTGTAGACCCATTCTGGACTTCTCAATTCTAAACACATACCTGGAAGTACCCAAATTCAAGATGCTAACACTGCAGCAACTTCTTCCCATGCTGGGCAAGAAGGCTTGGCTAGTAACGTTGGACCTCAAGGAGGCATACCTGCATGTCCCTATCAGACAAAATTGCAGAAGATACCTCTGATTTATAGCAGGTTCAACCCATTACAAATTCTCTGCACTGCCCTTTGGCTTATCTACTGCACCCAGGGTCTTCACAAAATGCCTGGCACCAGTAATTGCATACTGCAGACAAAGAGGGATTCAAATATATCCATACCTGGACGACTGCCTTATTCAAGCAGAAAACAAGGACATTCTATTAAAGCATCTGGCGTTTGTCAAAAATCTTCTAAGTTGCCTAGGGTACACAGTAAACGAAAAGAGGTCAAAACTAGTGCCCTCACAAGACATAATATTACTGGGTGCCAGCTTAAATACAACGTCCCAGATGGCTTATCTCATGCCAGACAAGCAAAGACAACTGACTCAGTACTTCAAAATGATGGCAACAAAGATCCAACTTCCTGCAAGAAAAATTCTGCAGGCCTTGGGATTCATGGCATCTTGCATACTACTAATACCATTTGCAAAACTGCATATGAGGAAATTACAATGGTATCTGAAAAGCGTATGGACTCAACACAGCCACAGCTTGGAAACAATATTTCCACTCATACCCTGCCTTCAGCAGGAGTTTCTATGGTGGGCTCAGGCATGTCACCTCAACAAGGGTCAGCCTTTTACCTTACCCACAGCCAGGCAAACTATAACAACAGATGCATCGGATTATGCCTGGGGAGCGCACATGGCAGGACAGTGTATTCAGGGCAAATGGTCTGCAGACCAAAGGCATCTACATATCAATCAAAAAGAGATGCTAGCTGTACAAAATGCCCTAGCAGCTTTCAAGGACCTCCTACATCCAGGACAACTCCTAATAAAGACTGACAACACCACAGTGATGTGGTACATAAACAAGCAAGGGGGCACACACTCCTACCCCCTATGCAGACAAGCAATGACCTTGTGGAACACAGCACTGACCTACCAAGTTCAACTACAAGCACAATTCCTGCCAGGAAAGAAAAACACATTGGCAGACAATCTAAGCAGAAACATCATAGATCCTCACGAGTGGAAACTGAATCCACAAGTATTCGCAATGATAACTCAAAAATGGGGGAGCCCAGACATAGATCTGTTTGCTTCCCCCCAAAACTACCAACTATGGAAATTCTGCACAAGGACATACCACACACTAGCTTGGAAAGTAGACGCCCTTTCATTCAGTTGGAAAACACTGGCAGTGTATGCCTTTCCTCCACTGCCTCTTCTGGCAAAGGTGCTGCTGAAAGCCAGATTAGAGAGGCCACAGATGATACTCATTGCTCCAGACTGGCCACACCAATACTGGTATCCAATACTAAGGAATATGGCTCAAGGCCCACCATGGATTTTACCTACAATTCCTCACCTGCTCACCCAGCAAAACAATCAGATTCTACACAGCCAGCTCAAGACTTTAAATCTGGCTGCATGGAAAATTGCCTAAACAACCAGTCAACACTTCTCTTTAAAGCTGTGATGGATGTCATTCTGGAGGCCAGGAGGCCCAGCACCAGGAAAGTCTATTCAGACAAATGGAAAATATTCTGCGCCTGGAACCAGACTAAAGGCCAAAATCCCATTGTACCAAATATTCCTCAGATTCTTCAATATTTAACTGAGATGTTGCACAAAGGACTTTCCTTCTCATCTATTAAGATCCACGCCTCAGCTATTTCAGCTCAATACAACATGGATCCTCCTGTATTTTCACATCCATTACTAAGACAGTTCCTTAGAGGGGCTAAGAGTATAAGATCGCCCCGGAAAGCACCAACACCAACTTGGGATCTCAACTTTGTTTTGGAAAAACTTACACTACCGCCCTTTGAACCAGCTTTCACAGCTGATTTACAGTTCCTATCATGGAAAACTGCCCTGCTGCTAGCAATAACTTCAGCACAAAGAGTCTCAGAACTACAGACCCTAATGGCAGTGGAGCCTTTCATCATTTTATCAAGACAGGGTCTCTTTACAAACTAACCCTTCCTTTATGCCAAAGGTGGTATCCAGTGTGGCCCTAAACCATACCATTCATTTACCCACCTTCTATCCAAACCCCCAGAACGAAGGGGAAAGGTTCCTACACTCTTTGGACATTCACAGGCAATTACATTACTACTTGGATAAAACTAAGGCTTTCAGAAAATCTGACCAGCTCTTTGTATCCTATGCTGCAGGATCACAAGGAAAAGCTATCTCAAAACAGACCATTTCAAAATGGCTAGGACATTGCATCCATTTCTGCTACACACACCATGGGAAATCTGTGCCTGGTAACATCAGGCCCCATTCCACCAGGGCTACAGCAACATCAACATCAACAGCCTTCCTCAGAGGGGTACCAACCAAGGGTATTTTGGAGGCTGCAACTTGGAGTTCAGTGCACACCTTCACCAAGCACTATCACTTACCTCTATACTCTAAAACCAGAGCTGGCTTTGCCACTGCAGTTCTGCAGGGCCTACTAGCCTCACCAAACCCTGTTTAGTTCCACCACCCATTCTCAGCTTTGGGATTCAACCCAAGTGTGATGACTGCAGCAGTGTAACATGATGAACATAGTACAGTTTTGTACCTACCATAAATGTAGATGTTTGAGTGTTCACACTGCTGCAGTCCAGGTCACCCTCCCTCCATCCCCTCTGAACTAGCTGGAGATATCTATACATTTTTATCCTATACAACCTTTGTGGTGTATTTGCTTGTAACTGAAGGTATTGTTTTATTTTTATTTATATATTTTTTATTAGCAATATGCATTGCCTACCTATTGGGGGCACCTGACATCTGGGGCAAGAAAAACTGAAGAAAATGGCGTCGGATGCATCTTATATACCCCTGGTGCACTGATGTCAGGGAAGAAGCGACAGCAACCAATGCCGGACCAAGACTTTGGAACTCTGGCTGACTGCGGGACCTCCTGATGGCAGGATAACCCAAGTGTGATGACTGCAGCAGTGTGAACACTTGAACATCTACATTTATGGTAGGTACAAAACTGGACTTTTCTGTCTTTTCCTATCTGCAAACTTGATATGAGGTAATTTGGGAAGGAGCATTCTGGGTAGGACTTAACCTCAAGAATTGTTGGTTCTTGCATGCTGTAGTAATGTTCGAATATCAAAATCGAACCCATTTGTCAAGGAAAAATGAAGCTGGACAACACAGATGGAACGTTGTGGTAAGTACATAACTTCTTTTTTTGGGATAAAATATATTTTCTCAGAGTTGGCTATGCCCTCAGTACCTTAGTTTTTCTGAGCTGCCTCCCTTCAAATGTTTTTTAGTATGTCTTAATACTGCAACATAGTAGCTGCATTGAGAGCAGCCTTTTACTTTAGGGCTGGCTTGTAGGTGTTATTGTGTGGCAGAAGAGCAGTAGCTGGGGCACAATGCAATTAAATTAAAAGATGATGTCATTTGTCTGTGCATTGTTTTGAACATAGGCTTGAGACAGGTTAACTAATGTCTACAGAGTCATTGCCTGACTTTATTGCCTTTTCATAGGCCTGCAACAAGGATGGTAAGTTTACAGTTTAGATTGTTTGGTGTCAGTAGGTGTAACAAGTGAGCGGATGGGAACAAGTGTGTCTTTAGCTCAAAAGTCATGCAAATTACTTGTCTTACATGATAAGTATGACTAGCAAGACAAGAGGAAAGGGGAAGTAACAGTAGTTCTGGCAGATTGTAACACTTTCTTTCTGGGTATACAAAATACATAGAGAAGACGGAATAAGTTATTTCCAGCAGCTTTATTACAATACAGAAGTGTGCATGCACAGCAAACACTTTAGATTGCTTTTTGAACAGTGCCATTGGAGGTGGCATTGTATGTGGCTTTGCTTCCTTTTCACATGTGCATCGTTATTCTGTAAGATAAACAGTGTAAGTTTAGCATTGCAAATATCACTGCTAATCATATGGGGGTTTTCATTATGTATAAAATTTAAATTATGTGATTTTGCAACAAAATTATTAAAAGGAACCTAGATAGGTGACTTTTAAGATAATGCAGGATAATGTCAGGAACTGTGGAAAGGGTATTATTTCAAGTTGGAAATGTTTCACACTGTCATAGATATGAAATGTTTATGGAAGCCAAAGAATTTACAGTACTCATTGGTTATATGTAACATCTGCCAAGTAATGGAGACTTCATAAAGGAACTTGACAGGTGTGGTGGTAATTGTTTTGTGGATAGAAAAATTAACATGCCTATTTGATTAATCACCTAAAGCAGACAAAGTTACCACATCTCACACAGATTGCTAACAGCAAATTAACATGTCTTCACAGCCCCCCCCCCCCCCCATCACCTCTGAGCAACTTAAAAGCATTCTCACTAAGGCTAAAAGCACTGGCTTCTTGGGTCCTGGCAGTGTGCCAGGTTGTCTTCTTGTCAGTGCCACATACCATCCATCTGACTCCTTATTACATCTAGTTAATTTCCACCTGTCCATTGGATTCATGGCAGAAGTTTGGGGAATCCAGGATTGATCCAGGCAGCCTCAGTAGCCTTATCTGTAAGGCAATGGAGTACATCATTATGGACTTCATGAACAATGACATAGGTCCATTGGTATCTTCTTGTCTGACATTAAAGCAGACATCAAAGGCCTATGGACAACAAGCTTTGCGGATGACTGCAAACTCGGACCTTTCATAAATACCTCAGTTGATACATATATTCTCCAGGAAAGACTAACTCATGCAAACAAGTGGTGCTTGGCCATGACCTCAAATTAAATGCCAAAAAATGCAGCGTTGTGTACTTTGGCAAATCTGAGCACTCCTGCTCCCACCACATAGGGTTCTAGGATGTCTTTCTATTCTCATGTTGCAGTATTCCAAACCCTTGGGTTTTCCTCTCTTGCTGCCTGAATGTCCGGCCATTATACAAAAGCATCCAGTCACTGCAGGGTACGTGGAACGTCTGATGTTGGCTAAAGGAACATGGGCCATAAAAGTGATGTCTGGAAGTACCAAACCACAGAATTTCTCGGCCGCCAGTCAAACATCAGCTGTTCCTGCCAACATGCCTGTTTAGGTTCATGCCATCCAGGAAGGAAATGTATAGGTGCAGTCGTCAGATGCCCCATGAAGGCATCCATGAGCTTTGCCTTTTCTGTTTAGGATCAACACATGACCACAAGTCTTGCTTGATTTGTCAGGCCTTCATCCCCAAAACCTTATGCAGCCATCTGCATGCCCTGAACATTTATCTAGAAAGTCATCACTTTAAGCGCTTAGCTTTAGCTTTGGAGGAGCTGCCCAGCCAGCCTGTTGAGCCACCTAAGAAAAAGGCCAAAATTGCTAGGCCTGAATCTTTTGCTTCACCTCCTCCACCCAGCATCCCTCCTGTGGCTGACATTAGCCTGGAGGAACGTTTGGTTGCCGCCAATATGGATATAGTGGTTACCACTGGAAAAGCCGCATAACCCAGAGCAGAAGGCATGTCCTCGGAGATAATGCAGACACTGGCTACCAACAGTGAGGGGGAACTTCAGCTTGTACCGGCCATCCAGATGGGTCCTTCCACTACTGCAGATATTAGTGAACCTAGGCCTACCTTGGTCGCATGCCCTCTAGACCTTCCCTGAAAAAAAAACAGACAACAAAACATGTTTCTTCTCCTGTAGAGAGCCAACCAGACTGGCATGCTTTTTCCCAGAGCATCTTCAATGCCTTTAGGCCTCTTAGGCTTGCTATGCCCTCATCCTTCCCAGTGGTTCCCCCTGTAATTAGCCCTAGGCCTCAGGCTCAAGATGTTTCTCAACCTGAAGCTGAGGATTTCTTTGACTCCTCTTCAGAGGACTCCCTGTCCTATGTCTCCCCACCATTTCCTCTTGGTTATGCCTCCCAAGAGGAAAATTCTGCTGAGACAGATTCTCCAGGTGAGGATCTCACCTTTGGGGAGACCATTTCCAAATTGAGGGAGTACTTTAAGTGAGATTCCACTGAGATGTCAGAAGTTAAGAAAAGATATTATGAACTTCTGCTAATGGACACCCTGCTCCTCCAGCTTTACTTCCAGTCTTGCCAGCATTTCTGGATTCTTTTAATGCAGCCTCTGTGGATCTTGATTCACAGCCCCCTGCCACTCGAAGGCCTGACAAATTCTACAAGGTCCCTGAGGGGGCCAAGTTTCCTAAGTGCCCTGTAGCACACCCTGGCACTGTATCAAGTTTCTGCTGCTTAGCGTTCAAAACTGCTTCCATCCACCTCAGTTCTCCCTACAGATAAAGACAGTAAAGCCATGGAACGCCTTGGAAAAAAAGGTTTATACCTCAGCTACCCTGACTTTCATTGTCTCCTGTGTCAAAGTATGCCCTAGCCCTTTTAGGGCAAGCCACTAAACATCTGACTGAAATCCCAGACTGCTGCTAAGGCACAGATATCCAGCCTCATATCTTTGTCTTCTCACATCACTAGGCATTCCATTAAGTGCAGCTATGATGCAGCTGAAGCTTCTGCCAGATCTGCTGCATCTGTCTCAGTCCGGAGAAGATATTCCTGGCTAAGGTTGCAGCCCATACCTGATGACATTAGGGCGAAACTATTGGACACACCTCTGTTTAATTCTGCCCTCTTTGGGACAGAGGTGGCTGAGTTGTTCAAAACTGTACAACAGAAGGGGAAGAGCCACAAGACCTGAAGCACCTGTTCATTTCTCCTATCCCCAAATTCCACAGGGATTACTCCTCAAAAACTCAATTTATAAGGAAACATTCTGCTCCTCCTCCTCCTCTTTCCAGGGGCAGAAAGAGCAACAGGAAGCAAAAAAACTTTCCAAGCCTGCTCAGACTCTGGCCCAGAAGCTGCAGTTTCAGGACAGGGCAGGTAGTCAGTGACTACCTGCCATTAGTGAACAAAATGGCAGGTTATAAAAAATGAGACCACAATAAATAATTTCAAAACTTTTCCCACCTTTAATGTGACCTATAACCTGTTCAATTCAATTGAAAAACAAACAAATCTGTTGGGGGAAAAAAAATGTACAATACACTAGTTGCATAAGTGTGTGCACACACACAAACTAATACTTTGTTGTATGTGCAGACCCTTAAACTAATACTTTGTTGAAGCATCTTTTGATTTAATTACAGCATTCGGTCTTCTTGGGTACACACCTGCCATCAATTAAAGAGACTCTGATTAACCCCAAATAAAGTTCAGCTGTCTTAGTAGGATTTTCCTGACATTTACTCAGTTGCCTGCTACAGCAAAAGCCATGGTTTGCAGAGAGCTTATGAAGCATCAAAGGGATCTCATTGTTGAAAGGTATCAGTCAGGAGAAGGGTACAAAAAATTTCCACAGCATTGGCTATGCAATGGAACACAGTGAAGACAGTCATCAAAAAGTGGAGAAAATATGGGACAACAGTGACATTGCAAAGAACTGGCTGCCCCTCCAAAACTGATGAAAAGACAAAATGAAAACTGATTAGGGAGGCTGCCAAGAGGCCTACAGCAACACTGAAGGAGTTGCAGGAATTTCTGGCAAGTACTGGTTATGTACTACATGGGACAACAATCTCCTGTATTCTCCATATGTCTGGCCTATGGGGTAGGGTTGCAAGACGGAAGCCTTTTCTTACACACAGAAAAACATCCAGGCCCAGCTAAAATTTCCAAAACAATACATCAAGTCTCTCAAAAGCATGTAGGAAAATGTGTTATGGTCTGATGAGACCAAGGTTGAACTTTTTGGCCACAATTCCAAAAGGTATGTTTGGCACAAAAACATTTTGCATCACTAAAATAACACCATCCCCCACGGTGAAGCATGGTGGTGGCAGTATCATGCTTTGGGGTTGCTTTTCTTCAGCTGAAACGGGGGCTTTAGTCAAGGTGGAGGGAATTAACAGTTCCACATACCAATCACTTTTAGTTCAAAACCTTCAGGCATCTGCTAGAAAGCTGAAGATGAAGAGGAATTTTACCTTTCAACACTACAATGACATCAAGCATACATCAAAATCAACAAAAGAATGGCTTCACTAGAAAAAAAAATCAGTTTTAGAATGGCCCAGCCAGAGGCCAGACCTAAATCCAATAGAAAATCTGTGGGGTGACCTGAAAAGGACTGTGCACAAAAGATGCCCTCACAATCTGACAGATTTGGAGTGCTTTTGCAAGGAAGAATGGGCAAATATTGCCAAGTTAAGATGTGCCATGCTGATAGACTCCTACTCAAGAAGACTGAATGCTGTAATTAAATCAAAAGGTGTTTCAACAAAGTATTAATTTAAGGGTGTGCACACTTATGCAACCAGCGTATTGTACATTTTTTATTTTTTTATATTTATTCCCCTAACAGATTTATTTTTCAATTGAATTGTACAGGTTATAGGTCACATTAAAGGTGGGAAAAGTTTTGAAATGATTTATTGTGGTGTCATGTTTTTATACCACAAAAACCTGGCATTTTAACAGTAAACTATATCCACTGTATATCCACAAACAAGAGCTACCAGTTTCTCAGGTTTTATATTCTGTTTTGTTTAGTCTCTTCCCACATATCCTAAACTGCCATAACAGAAGCCTTTTTGATCCATACTCCTAAATGCTTCTTCTTATTGTGTACCCAGAAACATGGGTATTGCTGAACCAATTCATGTCTGAGTATATAATTTACAGATATAGCCTTTGTTTTATCTTCATTAATTTTAAATTCAGAAAAGACTTGAAACTGTTTCAAAATGTTCCACAACATTGAGGTGTTCTTTTATGGATTTATCAGATGCAAAATAATATCATATGAAAATAAAGCCAATTTTTCTTGACTACCATATAAATTTTATGCTTGTATTTCTGAGTCCCTTATTTTCTTTGCCAGTGCCCGTAAATATAAAGCAAATAACAAAGGGGAAAGAGGACACGCTGCCTTGCTTCTTTGTTCAAACACAACTTGTCAAGGAAGAACTCCCTCACTTAAATGTGTGTCTCCAATCCTTCATATATCCTTCTAATTAGCCTTATTGTATCAGAGAATGCAAATGCTTCCATTGCACTTCTCATAAAATCCCAGCATACTGTGTCGACTACTTTCTCTGTAACAAGACCCACCAATGACAGCAGTATTTTCTTACATTCTGCTTCCCTCTGGATCATCATTTTTCTTTTAATGTTGTTAAATGTTTCCCTCCCCTCCAGAAAACCACAGTGATCCATAAATATCAATGTCGGCAATATCTTTCCCATTCTGTTAGCTAGTATCGACATAAACACTTCATAATCATGGTTTAAAATTGAAATGAGTTTGTATAAAGCTGGGTCTGATGGGTGTTTACTCTCCTTAGGTAATAAAGTCCACCAAGCTTTCTTCTAATATGTTGGCACTTCCCCTACTATTAAAATAGTATTAAACAATGTCTTCCAGATTTTTATGACTTTCTTCTGTCCTATCTTGCAGACTTCCACAGGAAATACCATCTGTTCCTGGAGACTTTCCTGAAGATTGATTATAAATCACTGTTTTTATCTCATTCCCTCCTGTCTTAACTGTTAACCTATGTACCTCTAACCTTGGCATAATTAAGTATTCCATAAATATTTTGTAAAACTTCCGAATTATCTCTAATATATGTACAAGGTATGTGGTTAATTTTCTTGTTTTAGGCTTCCTAAGTCTGGCAACAAAACTTTCTACTTTCTGTTGCCAGAGTTGTTGTGCTGAACGTTTTTGTGCTCTGGAGTTATCCAAAAATAGTTACTTAACTTCAAACTTTCTAAAGTCATGCATATTATCCAGATACTGTCTTATTTTTTTTGTTAGCATTCTGTATTTGTCCATCTTCTGGTTCTGTTAGATTCCCCTTATTCTGCAATATTTTAACTGTTATCAGCTCCTGTAAGTAATCCCTATTAGTTCTTAACCATATCTTTTTCTGTTTTATTCCTACCCTGTTTTAAACCCCCCATTTTCATTTTATCCTACTCAGTAGCTATAATGTCTAAATATATTTCTGTCTTCCCTAATAACTCTCAAGTAATTTCCACTACTCATTCTTTAAATTCCTCTCTTTTTAACAGGTAGGTGGGGAAGCATCATTGTCTCATTTTTTATTTCATTACTCTGCATTTTCAACTGAGTTTCTATTGGAGCATGATTTGAACGTTATTGGACTAGTTTCAAAGTTTTCTTTTAAATGCAAATGTTCCCATGAAATGTAATTTCTGTTTAGTCTAGCCAAGTTATTGTACCTCAGGAAAGAAAATGTAAATTCCATCTGACTTCCTATTACTGAATTCACATATTTTTAAAATTTCTTCAGAAATCTGCCCTCTTTTGTTATGTTTCCCTTTTAGGTCCCCCTGATGCATCTACATTATTGCAAATCAAGTTCCACTCGCTGAAAGCTGCTTATTTCTCCCTAAAATTTCTTATGCTCCATAATAGCAGTTTTTGGTGGAATATAAATGCACACCAGCATAATCCTCCTCCCTTCCCAGTAGCCCCTTGCTACCACAAATCTACCATTTTTGTCTTTTTTCTCCCTCTTCTGTCACTATTGGAGCACCTCTAGCAATTAGTTTATTACTCCCCTTTTCCTTTGTCCCTGATGTTCTGCTGAATATTCATCCTGAAATCCTTTCTTTGTCAAATTCATATCCTCATTTCTTTGCAAGTGTGTCTCCTGCAACAGTGCTATTTGCACTCTGCGTTTTTTAATATAATTCAATAGTCTTTATTTTTTGTCTATATCTGTAAGGTTGATTACTTTCTAAAATAATATGGATAGTGTAGGCATTATGATAAAAAAGCTATTGTTCCTACCTCTTATACATGATACTTTTTGAATGTGTATTTCCAGCTTTTGTATTACATGGTCATACTAATATTTGGTGGGCTGATCTTTTGTTGCTTTGTTGTTTTGTTGAGTTTTCTTCTCATCTCCCTTTGAACCTATGTCACATTTTCAAGATTCTTTGCTTTAATGAAAATGCTCAAACAAAAAACTAAGTACATTTTCAGAGCACTCATCTTCTGTTAACTTAGAACAGAAAATACAAAAATTACGTACATTTTCAGAAAATGAAATTTAACCCTCCAGATAGGAACAATTACTCCAAATGACAGCTGTGCATAAAGGCATTACCTTTCTTAAAGTGAAGGCTGTCCATGCTAAAGCACATGCTACAGCCTGTGTTTCCATTTATATTGACTGATTTTTGTTCTTTTCTTTTCCTGTTCTGCTTTCAGATATGAAAAGCAGTCTGTATGCTTTCAGAAAATTTTAACTCTTAGCCATAAGAAAAAAAAAATACACTGGCTGTCTAAATAAAACTAAATTGGACACTGTTCTATTAAATATCTCTTATTCCCTTCCTTTAATTTCACACTTTATTTTTCACTGAACTGTTTGCCATTGTGCCTTTAAATTTTGCATTTCCCTCAGCAAAGAATGCGCAAAGCTCTTAAGATTAATTGCTTGCACCTAGTGGCTGTAATACCGAAAATGGTAAAGACCCATCAGATCAAGCTTCACGTAGCCCCATTTCAATTTTAAACCATGATTATAATATGTTTGTGTTTAAAATGGTTAAAAGAATGTCAAAGGCATTGCCAAAGTAGATAGATATGAATTAATGTGGTTTTGTGAAAGGAAGACAAACATTCAGCAATGTTAATAGAGCAATGATGATCCAGAGGGAAGCAGAATGTAAGAAAATACTCATACACGACATGGGGATTTTGATACACCCCAGTCTCAAACATCTTCATTTAAGTGCCTAGATGATTCAATCCAAGTTCCTTTTACACACTTTTTTCTAGAGGACATGCAGCAGGTATTAAAGAAAACAAGAAAGCCTGCTATTGGAGAATCTTATATTGGTAAGTGGAAAAGATTTTGTAGTTGTTGCCTAGCCAGTGACCAAGGCCATGTCAGGAAGTTTGTATGAGTTACTAGCCTCTGGAACTTATACTCCCCTAAGATACATCATATGGCGATTTCAGCATGTCTTCCCATAGATCCTCCACTTTATTTTATGTTTTTGGTAGGACACTTTTTTGAATGAGTTGTACACACGAGACTTGCCCGTAAACAGGTTGCTCCTTCCTGGGATCTTTACTTTGTGCTGGAAAAGTTAACCATGTCGTCATTTGAACCTGCACATCAAGCAGATTTAAGGTTCATTACATGGAAAAATAATCTTTTCATTGCTCTGGCATCTGTAAAAAGAGTGTATAAGTTGTGAGCTCTTGTGGTTATCTGGTCTTCGCTACGAATAGGGTATCATTATGAACAAATTTCTCATTCATCCCCATAGTTGGCTAAGAGTTCACTTTGACTCAAGCCATCAATATCCCAGTGTTCTATTCAGATCCTCATAACCAGAGATAATGGATTCTACATACTCTGGATGTGCATATGCAGCTCAGGAACGGTCTTGACAGAATGAAGTCATTTAGAAAAGCTGATAAGCTGTTTATTTTTTATGTTGAAGCAAAGAAAGACCCATGTCGAAACAGATTATTTCTAGATGGTTGCCCTTGGCTGTTCCCTTTTGTTATGCTTACCATGGTGAAAAAGTTCCAGGCAACATCAAGACTCCTTATTAGGGCCTTGTCTTCTTTGATGGCATATTAAATAGAGGTGGGCTCTCAAAGTATTATAGAGGCAGCCACATGGTCCTCTCTGCATACCTTTACAAGGCATTACAAACTAATTATTTTTCTAGATCCAGGGACTGGCTTCTTCATTCAGGCAACAAGACCATGGTGTAGTATATAAACTAGCTGAGAAACATTTACTGCTTCTCCCTTTCTACACAGAAGGCAAGGGTACATTGTCTTGACCACCACCTCTACAGCCATTTACAACTAAGAGTAGTGAATATGCTGACAGATTCCCTGTGCGATAGTTCTTGAAGAGGATTATTTAAAAACTCAGTCTAGTAGCTGCTCTGCTGGTGTACAGGGATAAAACCCTGACTACAACCCTGAAAGTCTGGGTTCTTTTAGTGGCTAGGGTGACTGAGTGGCAGTGGAGGGATGGGGTGTATCCATTCCGAGAGGGAGGGTGGTTCTGTCAGCATTCCCTAATGTGATCCCTGGTGGAGACTGGGGATGTCACACTGGGAGACATGCTGTCAAGAGGAGAAAATAATGGTGCGCAGGGCTGAGTTACAACAAAGGTTGTGCAATAAGCTGTACACCCCCACTGCATGCCATCCCCTAAGGTGAAACCATGAGACCACAGTGGAGAGGGCTGTGTAATGGGGTAGGCCCTAAAAGTGAAAAAAAAAAAGCTGATAGTAACAGCTGAGATACCTGTGATGCCCGTAGGTTTCACGACTAATCCAAGCTACATAGGAGTGTAAGTGCAGTAGAGGTATGGAAAGCTATTTGACCTGGCATAATTGTGAGACACTGAGTAGAAAAGCCATAGGATGAAGCAGGGAGTATAAAGTGCTCAAAAATCCTGTTTAGCCAGGGTCTTCTTGAAGTGAGGCACTTCAGAAAGTCACCTGTTAGCCACGTGAAAGACCACAGTTCTTCACTTGTTCTGTTTTCTTGCAGGGTAAAAGAGCATTGTTGGTGGACACATTCTCTCTATATATCTGCAGAGAAAAATTATATGTAACTTTCCCTTCTGTCCCATGCCACAAAATTCAGAGAACAAAGGCCATGAGGGCTCTTATTTTGATTGAGAGGTATCCAAGGTAAGAGCATTCATTTAACGTGCTGGTAGTCTTGGCTTATTTCACTCAGCTGCACAACTTTAGTATTAATTATTCCAGTATCAAGTCTGCATATCTGTATAGCATAATCTTGTGGAGGGCAAAGTTGTACTACAACTTTAATTTTTTCAGCAGTTCCTTAAAAGGTTTCTGCATCTTTGCTCACTAATGAATAATCATCTTCTCCTTGGGACTTGAACTTTGAGTGACTGACAGGCCTGCCTGTCCCCTCTGCAAAGCAGCTGGTCTGGATCCTTTACAGCTACCCGCTGTAAAATACTTCCTTTTAGGTCAGCTGATAAGGTAAGTACACTCCTGTTACATTTCAGGAACATTGTAATACATTCATTTGAAGGGTTGCTGCATGAAATGTTTCATATTACAAGAACATTTATCTTGCAAGTGCCATTAGTGTTGCATACTTATTTAATGGATATATATATATATATATATATATATATATATATATATATATATATATATATATATCATATGTTTTTGTTTCCTTTTTTATTTGCTCACTTTCAACAGACCCTTCTGTGCTAAAGACAACAGCAACATTCAGATTTAATGAAGGAAGCTGCAATTTGAAGAAGAGTGATGAGGTCTTAAAAAAGGGTCTTAAATTTGCTGTTACAGGTATGTAAGCAAAGGAAAACACTCTGCATCTGTAGTTTTCTGATGCCTAGTGCTTCCTTTTCATTAGATTTTCTGTGAGTGATATTACTTTAAATGTAGTTTCACTTATGTTAGTGATATGATCCAGTACACTTTTGGATCATAGTGCTTCTTAAAAAGTTTTACTAAAACTAAGAATTGTTGAAAGCTGGGGATTGTGGGATCATTTCCCACCTGGGTCGATGATTCTTGGGTGGGAGGTTGGCAAAGTGGTTAAAGTGTTCACCTTCTAGGCACAAGGTGCAGAGTTTGATTTGCTTTGATTCTCACATGGGGTAGTTGGCTTGTCTAGGAATGGCACACAAGGGCAGTTAGCCTAGTACTAATTTATGAACATATCTGGCTAACAGAGAATCAGATTTAGTGGAGCTGTATCAGACTAATGCAGCTACCTCAGGTTAATTTCATCTTTACTGATGAATCAACTTTGGAGTCTGTATGTTTAGTAAGTTGGCTGTATGGAGTGCACAGGTTGTCTTGACAATTATACATGAGAGTCAGGGAGGGCTTTTCCCCCATTTTCAAAGAGTGCTATATTGGGAGACGTGTGTGTATGGAACATCATGACTGAAAGGCTTTCTTTTGTCCAGCTGTCTTTCACCCGCAGTTTTACTTATTGTGAAAGTTCAGCACTGTATAAGGAAACATGCAGGAGTAAGAAGTGATACATCACACTTTTATATTAAACAGAGGTGTGTTGTCATTGCATAGCAGTGATCACTAAACTTAAAGCTGTTAAACAGCCAAGACCATACAAACGTAAGGCATTGGGGGTAGGAATCTTCACATTTGCATCAATTTCATTAAGATATATAGTTTGTATTTGCTATTTTTTTTAATCATCAGATAAAGTAATTAATTTATATACACACAGCAAAAACACACACACATATATATGTATATGTCTGTGTATAATGTTCATATAAATAAATAAGTGTATACATCAGAAAACTAGTTGTACAGGAATGATTATCCTTCATATCAGCATACAAATTACTAAAATATGCTGTTGTCACAACTCCTTATGTAAGATCTGTATCAAGGGTCACTTTGCATTCTTATTAAAAATAAGAAAAAAAAAAGGATTCAAGCTGGTATTGCTTGTTTAAACCATGGTTTATTAAGTTAAAAGAAGAGGTGAGCACTTTTACCCCTGTCAGAGCTTCATCAAATATCACTGCACATATGAAATGGGCTGCCACACAACCACAAACACCCCCATTGCACAGAGGAGCTTTCTCATCTCTTGTAGCAGCTAACCATGTTTAGTTGACATATCTCTGTTGGAGATCAAAGTACATTATGTATATGTGTACAGCATTTAATATAGTACACTGATATTGAAAAAAAAATACAGTACATTTATTCCTCCCTTTCTTTAACCTCTGTTTCCAGTTGGTGAAGCAAGTCAGAGTGCTGCATTTGAGACCTCTGTACAGATGCCAACATTGTTTACCAGAATGGATGAAGTCAGTGTTGTCACTCTGCTCATGCCAGGCATCTACCTTCTTCAAAGGACCATCATAATGGCCCAGCAGGTGGCTTCTGAAGTTCTTGTGCTAGAATAACAGAAAAGTCTTGCTCTCTCTGACTCACCATGTGGAGCTCTGCATTCCCCATCTCCTGAAAATGGCTACTCAGTCAGTTCCACTCAAGGTGCAAATAGCCATAGATGCATGTTAGTGATTCATGTATCACACAGTGTGCTGCACCACAACACTACATGATTACATATTCCCTGAGGTATAACTAGGGTGAGGCAAAATGTGCAGCTGTCCTGGGTGCAAGGTGTTAGGGGGCATGATCGGGAAATGCAGATCAGTCAGTAATACACTACTGGCAATTATAAATGAATTCAGGTACAGCTCTTATAGTCGGGGCTGAAGTGCTTCTTGTGTGTAGTTTAAGCTGTTGCAGTTTTTAAAGGAGAAAGCACTAAAGAACCTATGGCACTCGCATGGCACAGTACTGTTTGCGTATGGCTAGGAGGAGGATTTAAGCTGTGAGCATAAGAAACTAGGGAGGACAAACAACAGGTGGTGTAGGGTTCCAGGGACATATGTTTAACCATGATTACAGTACATAAATGGAGGATGAGGGTGCGCATAGCACTAATTACAGTAGATAAGTGGTTGCATAAAGCGGGGAGTCCATGGGCATACTCATGTGCATCCCACAGCACAGAACCAACATCCTGCGACTGACATGCTTCATCCACAGATGTACAGATACTGACAGGGGCACCTGGTGGAGCAGCATCTTGCGAAGCTCACTAACCAGGAGAATATAGTACTACTGCAGGCCCTTCACATACACATAGCATTTGCTGTCTGGGCCAAGATGCCTCAGGCAAGCATTATCAAGACCAAATTTGGAAGTGACTAGTATAGATTTGAATGCTGTGGGTGGCTATAATAGGTCTCTACAGCAAATGTGGCAAACGGTTACTAATGTTATATTCCATGCATATGAAAAGGCATTATTACCACTGATGCAAAACTGACTCACCTAGGTTGAGGAAGCTAGGTGCCACTTACCTTCTTACTTGGGGGTGGCTTGGATATGAGAACTAGGCCGGCACCAGCCACCCATGCATCAGTAGGAGAAACCACCAGGCTAGTAATGGTCCATTACAGTATACCATAGTACACTATATTGGCTGTTTGAAGTGAAAGATTAACCAAGGCCTCCATATCGAGCCTTCCCAGCATGTCCAGGGTGCAACTGCAGCATTCTCCATGACAAAATATGTCTGCCAGCGTATGCTGTAGTTGCATATTCATATGTATTATGCATACTATAGAGGGTTATAGAGGTATTTGTTTTTGCTCAGCAGTAGTGCCATGTGTGTTCATGCTTTCACATTTTCCAGTTAAAGAAAATCCATCACAGCAAGGTAACATAGTGCTGACATCAGCAGTGCATCTTTTACTGACTGATGGTAACATGCACGTGGCAGAGTCTCATCACAGTGGTACTGTCAAATGTGGCACAGTCATATGTGGCACAGTATGATATCACAGTGGTAATGTCTGCAACACAAAGAGGGGAGGGATCAGCAGATCCACCACTACTGAGGCATCTGTAGAGGTATAAGGTGAACATGACATACATTTTGTACCTGTCACTCCTTCACAGGCTCCACTTTTGTCCATAGCCAATACAACATCTGACATGTGCACTGCCCCTGAGGTGCACATACCTGCCATAGGGGATAGATGCTGGAGGATGAGGCACCACCATGACTCCAGGACTGTCCCTAATAAGGCAACAGCACTCAGTGTTAAGCAGTAAGTGTGCTGTTCATTGATCCAGGTACGGGCAGATGCTACCCATGGAATTGTAGAGGTTGCAAGTGTATTCAATGTGCTTTGGGAAGATATGCATAAACTGCACAGTGACAGAGACTGTAGTTATAGGAGACACACATACAGTGCTGCTGAGGTTGCTGGTGGCAAATGTTGCCTCCATGAGACACATTGCTTTTGCCATCTTGTCTGCTTGTGTAGGCCTTGGAGTTCATGGCTGTGGGAGGGTCTGGATGCAGGGTGGTTCAGAACAGGATGTCTCATGTCATACTACACAAACCACTGCAGAAACTGCAGCATTTTTGCTTGGGAGCACAAGACTGGCCACCTCTGGTTGTGGTTGTATTATAGGTCATGGGTGGCACAGCTCTTCTGTCACATCACTTGGCATGCCTCATCAGGATGCATGCACATGGTCTTGTAGTTCTATCCCTTCCTTACCATAGACTACATTTTGCCCTGACATTGCAAGCAAACACTGTGAATCCTGCCAGTATTCATGTCATAACGGTGTGACCACACTAACAGAGGATGTGATGTGTTAACTCCTTAAAACCTCCAAGAATACATGGCTGATGTGTTCACCTCCTACAACCCTACCCCATATTACAATATTACAGTCATTTGTCTTTGTGTCGTCCACCACCTGTGCAAAGTGACAATCACTGTGCCAAACCCACCCCCTATGTTTTGTGGTTATGATGATGTCTGATGGACAGTCTATGCACTACCATGCGCAGCCTGAGAATGATACCTCATGCATCATATTATTCTGTGTTGTCTTTGTCATGGCCCACATTTGTGAATAAAATGACATTTATTTAAATTTGGTTTTCCATGTAAAGCACTAGTCCCATTGGTCCATTTTAGGCCACTTTATGGTTACAAGCAAAATACAGAATTAGTCACAACTGACAATACAGAAGGTTTTAAGATTATGTAGCAAGTGTTAACAAATCACAGAATACAGTCTGATAGACAGTGACATTTTATTACAAAACAGTGAGAGAGTAGCAATTTCAGTGTCTTTAAAATATGTTACTAGGTTGTTGCTTGAAATGTGCAGTATATGTTTATAGATATGATTTTCTATGTAAGCAAACGTCTGTATTCAAACAGTACATACAATAATTGGAACATTTTTGAAACAATAATAATTACACAGTCATTTACACAACTGTAAATAAAGTAAAATATCATTATAAGTTGAATACACTTCCAGCCAACTTGAAAAATAACTTAGTACTTGAATACTTTTGCCATACTTAAAGCAGGTTGCTTTCATTCCCACAGTGTGAGAGAGATATCACAACACTCTAAGTGCTCCACATTAGGATAATTCACAGCCATACCTCTCAACCTCTCAGTGCAAGAAATCTGGACAAAGCCAAAAATAATGTGGGGACTAAGGCCCAAAAATAGGGACAAATTTTAAATGTTGCTCCTATAAACTTACAAAGTTGCTAGAATAACAGGTTTTGCATTATGTATTTTCTTAAAGATATGCAGTCTGAGATTCAAATATCTGCCATTATTCAGTGTTATTTAGTGATTTCAGTCTTTAATAATTTGCCATCAAACCACAACTTTTATGAGGAACAGACCAAAAATATGAGGTAAAAATATCTGAACAGTTGCGAGGTATGCTCACAGCCTATATTCTGTAGCAAATATGAAAAAAATGGAGGGACAATAGATATGTTTGCTTTGCCCTTCAATCCAAGGTCAGAGTAGCAACAGCATTTTAAATGTATGGTTTTGCAGGGTGTACCAGTCATCAGATACTATAATAAAAACTCCATGACGGAAGCTTCTTCCATGCGTGCATTGCACACCAATGTGGAAGCCCACTCCACACGAATTTAGACCAGCATTCTGATGTGCGTGGAATTTAAACTAGTGTTCCATCAGTGTTTTTGCTGATCTTTGCTGCCAGAGAGTTATGCTGCCCCCCAAGAGTCAGAGTCATGCATTGTTTCCAGGTAAGGAGAATTTTGGATGTTCTTCATGTTTCACTGTTGCAGTCATTACATTTGTGTTATTTGCTTGCAGGTAGCCCTCAGTCAGCCTGATTAACAAAGCCTTGGGTCCTGCATTGGTTGCTGTCCCTTCTTTCATGATGTCAGGTCATCAGGGGTATAAAACATGCAGCCGATGCCATTACATCAGTCTTTCTTGCCATGTGGTGCCAGAAGCAGAAGCAGTTCGGAAGTGCCGGTCGGCCGACTCCTGAAATTCATTTTCGAGGTTCAGAACCAAAGTCTTCAACTAAAGCTAAGTACCCCATTGGGGAAACTTTTTCTTGCTCCTTACCGATGTTAGTAAAAGTTAATAATTGCATTACTTGTGGAAAGCAAATACCTCATAAAGATTTTCATTCGTACTGTATTCCTTGCCTAGGTCCTGACCACGACGTACCTTGCTGTCAGTTTTGTGCTTTATTTAATCAGCGCATTATCCGTCATCAGTATATTTTTGCCTCTAAATATTTCAGTTCTCAGTTTAATTATCCAGAAATATCATTGGTTAGCCATCCGACTACCAGAATTCCAAAAAACGCAAAGATAAAGACAGAGACAGGCCGTCAAGGTTCAAAACTGCCGACGACGCTTCTCCTAAGCCAGTCACCAGTTCGCCGGTACTCAGTGAGGCGCTTTCGCAGCCCCTGATACCCGCTACTTCTGATTCGCAGGCCTCTACAGAGACCCATTCGGAGTCCGGTATGCCGCAAGATGCTTCAGCTATGGAACCCGTGGATGTCTGTACCTTGAATGGGTCCAGAACCGCTGTGAAGGGCTCTGGCTTCTGAGGGTGCATTAAGGCCTATGGACTTGCATATTAAACCGATGCCTCCTTCTTCACTTAGGCCTAAATCTCGAACCATACCTAAAAAAATGACACCTAGGCCACATGCTCAGGCCTCTTTGCCTAAAAAACAAATGATAAGAATGGCTGAAGATTTAATTACTCTAATCAGGGGTAGCCAACCCCCCCCCTTTCTAAGAGGCCTAGGACTGAAGTTGTTTATGAATCTTCTGACCAAGATTCTGTTTTTTCCTGATCCTGCTGATGATCTGGATTTGCCCTTATCTACTTATGAGGATTCTGATGCAGAGGACTCCATACGCTCTGCTTCCCCTCCAGAGGATTTTTCTTTTGGGAAAACCTTACATATTCTAAGGGAGCATTTCCACTGGTAAAGCCAGGAATTTTCTGATTCAAAAAAGAGGCTTAGGGATTTCTTACTCCTACCTCAGCACAGGCCTTTAGCTATTCCTCCTGTACTAGACATTGTTGATGATGCTTTTTCAGAATCTAGTGTGGCCCCTGATTCCTTGCCTCCTGCTCCCAGAACAGCTGACAGATACTACAGGGTCCCTGAGTCACACAAGTTCCTTTTTAAAATTCCTATTGCAGATCCAGAGACTATTTCACAGGGGCCCAAGGGCATTAAGGCTTCTACTGCTAAAAATCCTACCCCTTCTGATAGAGACTCCAGGGCGCTGGATAGATGGGGTAAGAAGGTTTAAACTTCTGCAACCTTGGCCATCAGGGCTTTAAACTGCCAGTTTCATATGTTAAAGTATCAGCAACATATTATTGGATTGCTTAAACAGAAAATTATGTTGATTCCTGACTGTGTTGAAAATAAAGAATTACAGGATTTAATGCATTCTGCTGAACAAGTTGGAAAACCTACTTTGCAATGTGGTTTTAATTCATTAGAGGCTCTTGCAGGGCTGCTATTACTGGGTCTGTGCTCAGAAGGCATGCTTGGCTAAAGGAGCAATCCTTGCCTGATCATGTTAAAGCTAAATTGTTGGATGCTCCCTTAAATCAAGGCTGCCTGTTTGGCAACAAGGCTGAGGAAGTTCTTAAAAAGATGGAAGATAAAGCTAAATCTATGCAAACTGTCAAAGATTTCTTACAAGTTCAGCCTCCTAGATTTAGTAGGCACTGGCCCTCTAAGAATTGGTCCTTTCTAGCCCCTTCCAGGTCTTCTCAAACCAAACCCAGACACGGCAAAAGCCCCAGGTTTCAGTCCTAGGGGACACACAGGACTAAGCAGTGGGGGGCCTCCACATCCAAATCTGGGAGTAATAAGACTCCCCCCTATGGTAAACTGTCTCAGTGACTTCAGTTTAAAATTTCCAAGCACTTATCAACTGACTGCCCCTTTGGGGGGAAAGATTGCTCTTCATGCAAAGAACTGGGAGCTCACTACCCAGGACAAATGGGTCTTAAATATAGTGTCCCAGGGATACAGATTTCACTTCCACACATTGCCAACACCAAGAAGGTGGCCAGACCTACCCCCAAATCAGTGGGCAGAGGCCCAAAAACAAGTACTTTCTCTCTTAAGCATGGGGGCTATTCAACTGGTACTGGAAGAGGAAAAGGGACAAGTTTTCTACTCAAGGCTTTTCCTGGTACCCATAAAAAAACTGTTCATGGTGTCCTCTCCTGGACCTGTCTACTCTAAACACCTTTTTGGAAATTCCAAAATTCAAGATGCTGAATCTTCATCAATTACTTCCTATGCTAGGCAAAGATGCCTGGTTGGCAACATTAGATTTAAAAGAAGCATACCTGCACATCCCAATCAGGGAATCTTGCAGAAGATACCTACGCTTCAAAGCAGGCTACACACACTGTCAGTTCTCTGCACTGCCCTTTCGCTTATCTACTGCTGCCAGGATATTCACAAAGTGCCTAGCCCTATTTATTGCATTTTGCAGGCAAAGAAATATTCAAATATACCCATACCTGGACGATTGTCTAATTCAGGCAGAAAGCCACAACATACTTTTGAATCATCTGGCCTTTGTACAAAGGATTCTAACTTGTCTGGGTTACACCATAAATGAAAAGAAATCACACCTGGTACCCTGTCAACAAATTATATTCCTGGGAGCAAGCTTGAATACAACTTCCCAGATGGCTTATCTCACGCCAGAGAAACAAATTCATTTTAAAACCTACTTCAAACAAGTGGCCACAAATACTCTGCTATCTGCAAGACAAATACTGCAAGCCTTGGGGTTAATGGCCTCCTGCATTCTTCTAATTCCATATGCAGGACTGCATATGAGGAAACTACAGTGGTATCTAAAAAGCCTATGTTGTCAACATTCTCAGGATGTAGAAGCAATGATTCCTATCATACCTTGCCTACACCTAGAATTCCTTTGGTGGGCAGAGGCCTGCCAACAAAACAAGGGACTTCCTTTCACACCACCACCTGCCGCCCAAACCCTAACAACAGATGCATCAGACTATGCTTGGGGGGCTCACCTGGCAGGGAAGTGCATTCAGGGCAAATGGATCCCAAGTCAAATGCACTTGCATATTAATCAAAAAGAAATGTTAGCTGTACAGAAAACTCTGACAGCCTTCAAGGACCACATTCTTCCAGGACAACTTGTGGTAAAGACGGACAACACCACTGTTATGTGGTAGATAAACAAGCAGAGGGGTACACATTCTTACCCCTGTGCAGACTAGCCTTGGCATTGTGGAACACAGCCTTGAGCTACCAAGTGCACCTATAAGCTCAATTCCTGCCAGGAAAACTAAATATACTGGCAGACGGACTAAGCAGAAATCTCATGGACCCACACAAGTGGAAACTGGAACCAAGGATTTTCAACATGTTGACAAAGCAAATGGGGTGCCCAGATATAGACCTGTTTGCATCTCCCCAGAACTACCAATTGGACAAATTTTGCACAAGGACTCCCCACAAGCAAGCCTGGAAAGTGGATGCTCTGTCCTTCAGCTGCCTTCCCCCCTCTGCCTCTGCTTTCCAAAGTACTACTAAAAGTCAAACAGGACAAACCAAGGATGATTTTGATTGCTCCAGACTGGCCACGCCAACACTGGTACCCCCTCCTGCACAGTGTGTCATGGTTATCCCCATGGCACCTGCCTCAGACTCCTTCCCTGTTGTTTCAGCAGGAGAACCAGATTCTGCACCCTCAGCTTCTAACACTGAACCTTGCAGCCTGGCTAATTACATAATCTCTCCTCTACCATCCCTCAGTAAACCTGTGTTGGATATCATTTTATAGGCAAAAAGGCTTAGTACTAGAAAATCTTATGCTGAAAAATAGAAAAGATTCTGTGCCTGGAACCAGTCTCAAGGGATGAGCACAGCAGCGCCCAATTTACCTCAGATTTTACAATACTTAACTGAGATGCTTCACAAGGGCCTGTCTTTTTCCTCCATTGAAATCCATGCCTCAGCCATTTCAGCACAGAACCTCCCTCTTCTCTATTCCACTGCTCAAGCAGTTCCTCTGAGGGGCCAAAAATCTGAAACCACCCAGGAGAGCTCCAACCCCTGCCTGGGACCTTAACTTTGTTTTGGAGAAACTCACTCTACCTCCTTTTGAGCCAGCTGCTACTGCAGACTTAAAATTTCTTTCTTGGAAAACAGCTTTCCTTTCAGCAATCACTTCAGCTAGAAGGGTATCTGAATTACTGGCCCTAATGGCAGTGGAGCCTTTCATCATCTTTCATGCGGACAGGGTGTCCCTCAGAACCAATCCATCCTTCATGCCCAAGGTGGTATCCAGTGTGGCTCTTAATCAGTCTATTCATTTGCCAACCTTCTTTCCCAATCAACAGAACAAAGGGGAACGGATACTGCATTCCTTAGATGTACACAGACAACTTAGATTCTACTTGGACGGGACTAAACCTCAAAGGAAACCTGAACAACTGCTGGTGGCATTTGCTGCAGGGGCAGAGGGGAACGCTATTTCAAAGCAAACCATTTCTAAATGAATAAGCCATTGCATTCATTTCTGCTGTAAGCACCATGGAAAACCTATCCCCCAGGGGATCAGACCTCACTCCACCAGGGCTGCATCTACCTCTACAGCCTTTCTCAGAGGCGTCCCTACCAGGGACATCTTAGAAGCAGCTACCTGGAGTTCTGTGCATACTTTCACCAAGCATTATCATTTGCCAATTTTCTCTAAAACCAGAGCTGGCTTTGCCACTGCAGTCTTGCAGGGCCTTATAGCTAGTCCTAATGCTATCTAAATTCCTCCTCCCAACCATAGCTTTGGGAATCTACCCAAATTTAATGACTGCAACAGTGAAACACAAAGAACATAGTACAGTTGTGTACACTTACCATAAATGTAGATGTTTGAGTGTATTCACTGTTGCAGTCCTGGTTACCCTCCCTCCAGCCCCCTAACTTCTTTTGGCTATACCTCTACTTTAAAAAACAAAAATAAGAACAAATGACCAGCACTCGAATCTGCAAGACACCATCAACCAACCACAAATGAATTGACCTAGGTTTCGTCTTTATTCAGACTTCTTCAGAATAATACTAAACAATTCAAACCATCCAAGCTTAAATAAGAGGCAAATCATGACATCATTACCTAATTAATTAATTAACATCCATCTTACTTAAAGTAAACTGAACACACTCAAACAATGTTACCTCTACTTTCCTATACTATGCTTAAAAGCCTTTTTGGTGTATTTGATTTTTTGTTGCAGGTATATCATTGTACTTTTATATTTAATTGCTCCGCATTTGGGGGGCACCTGACATCTGGGGCAAGAAAAACTGATGTAATGGTGTCGGCTGCATGTTTTATACACCTGATGACCTGATGTCATGGAAGAAGGGACAGCAACCGATGCAGGACCCAAGACTTTGTTAATCAGGCCGACTGAGGTTACCTGCAAGCAGATAACCCAAATGTAATGACTGCAACAGTGAATACACTTGAACATCTACATTTATGGTAAGTGTACACAACTGTACCTTTTGTTGCTGCCCGAATGTTTTTTGCAACGTTTCAGGTATAATTTTCTGCTGGTGTGTAGGAGAGGAGAGTTTTCTGCTGGTGTGTAGGAGAGGAGAATTTTCTGCTGGTGTATAGGAGAAGTGAGTTTTTCTGCTGGTGTGTAGGAGAGGAGAGTTTTCTGCTGGTGTGTGTGTGTGTGTGTGTGTGTGTGTGTGTGTGTGTGTGTGTGTGTGTGTGTGTGTGTGTGTGTGTGAAGGCTGAGTATTTATGAATAACTGACAAAGTGTTGTGACAGCCTGTACACTGAAAGAGATGAGGAATGATCTCATTTATGGGAATTTATAGAAAGGGGCTAATGGGCTGCAAAAGGCGACTTTCAGATTACTTAAGTTTGGATCATTTATATTACCATGATGATTAATGATGCAAAATATTAGGTCTTATTTACTTGTTTTGTGTTTTATTGATAGATGCAGTGACTATAATAAAAAAAAATGTTTTTATTCTAATATGGTATACAACTATATTATAAAACCTTAGTTTGAACATTGAGGGTATGCAAATCATACAGGTAGCTGCCAAAATTGTTTCACTAGATTTCTGATAATTGTGCATATTGTAAAGTTGTTGTTGCATTATATGCTGTATGTATACACTGCATGAAATGTGTCATGACACTTGTTTGTTTAATAATGTATATCAGTTATGAAATATATTTCTAAATATTTTGCAACTGTATAACAAATATAATTAATAATTATAGCTAGGGGCACCCTCTGTGAGTTATGTATTTGACTGAAATGGGGCCAATGGAAACATTCTGGAATTCAGAACTTCTGTTGTGATTGACGCAAGGTATGCTTTTTTCCTTAGCATGGATTTTTTTTTCTTACTCCTTGCTTAGTGTTTTACTTGTACTACTGCATTATGTTAACAAGATCCCACAATTTTTAACTTATTCCACACTCTTGGCACTCTTTTTAGTACCTAGCAACTGCCCCCCATCAGACGGTATGCTGCTGGTTTGAATGCAGGGCGATTGTAAGTCAGTTGTCCACACCTTTTGGGGGAATTTGGCAGCCTGTGTTAATATGAATACAGTCCATCTTTTACTTAAGCTTTATTATGGTGCACTTGTTTTGGCAACTTATGGTTGTTGTGCAGCGTGCTTTGGTTACTAAATACTGAGAATTTTTAAATGCATTTGTTTTGTACATTTGTCTTATTACAGAAACTAACTGCAACATTTCAGTTTTCATCAGTATAAATCTTGAGTGTAGAGCCTGATATACTGAAGTGTGTAACAGGAGTGTAGCCAGAGAATTTTTGTACTCATACACTCCTATTGCTGTCCCCCACACCACCTGGCAGTTGAAAAAAATTGACACATTACCCCTCCCCACACTTTAACAAATGCTTGCATCACTTTCCTTCTTAAACCATTGGCATTAATTTAGACAGTTGTGGACATAGAGAATCCGTGGCTTCTTATATGTCATACTAAGTAATGTTCAAAAAATTGTACTTGTGAGAGTACAAATAGTATACCTAGCTGCACCCTTGGCATACTTCTCAACTGCCCAGATTTTTGCTTCTGTGTTTTTTATATGTTTCTCATAAAATTGTGTTTTTTTCTGGCAAAACACTGGCAAGTCATTGAGGACTGAAGTCAGAAAATAATGGCTGACATTTGAGTTTCAGATTTCATATCCTTCAGAAAATTCATGCTAATGAAAAATTTATTCTGTCAACTTTCTAAGTTTCTAAGAGGAATATTTAAAAAGGGTCCCTATTTTGGGCCTTTGTCCCCCCATTATTTGGAGTTTTGTCCAGATTTCTTGCTCTAAGAGGTTGAGAGGTATGACCCTTGGTGTGTAATCAAATGATGACTTTATTTCACCTGAGTAAGTCTTCCTGGCATTTTGGCTCGTAGATCATGTAGAAGTAGCTAAAACAGTGTTTACAGCATGGATTCACCATGTGGTTAAACTTAGAAGTGAGTATCTAAAATTACCTTTTTGTGATTGCAGGGAGAGAGAAAATCTGAAAATGTAGTGCATTGTCAGGTGGTTTCATCTGGGAGGGTTACATTTCACACTTTAAAGTGTGTTAACCATATTTCTCTTTTTAAGAAGTGCATTTATGTAACTTTAACAAATGATATATAAATGCTTATTAAATATTGATGGCTTAAATAACGTCAAAAGAGATGGTTTAATTAAATTCATTAAAATGCACAGAGCTCAGATAATCTTCTTGCAGGAAACCCACTTACTGGAGAAGGATTTGCAAAAATTATCCTAAAATGGGTTTATAGTTCTCATGGATTCCTGCTTTAGAGCCAAAAGGAGAGGTACTCTTATACTATGGAATCATACTTATACACTACCTAAAATTTTAAACACCTTTTCAGATAAAGACGGAGTGTTAAGCTTAGTAGTTTTAGAAGTTAATAAGAAATGCTTCACACTGGTAAACTCATACTGGATTCCTGGTCTAGGAACTAAATATGTGAAGAAGTATTGAATCTCATTACTTTACATGCAAAGGGAGAAATTATTTTGGTGGGAGATTTCAATTGCTTCTTATCAGATGAAGACACCTCTAAAAATAGTAAGGTTAAACTAACGACACAAGCTAAAAAGCTAAACAGCTTTATAGCCTCAATGAATTGTAGAGACATACATCATTTAAGAGTTCAAAATTCACTTCAATACACTCACTATTCTTTCCGACTTGGCACACAAATTAATATTGATAAGATTTTTGTGTCTAACACACTTTACTCTAAAATAAGTGATGTTGTAATAGAGTCATGTCCACTCTCTGACCCAATGCCTTTTTGTTCAGCTTGACTGTGAAAAAAGATGATATGATAATTTTTCAAAGAATCCCAGCCTATGTTACTAAGTTAAAAGGTTTTAAGGAGTGGTTATTAAAAGAAATAAATGCATTTATGGAAAACAACAACAATGGTGAAGTAAAAGATATCATACTCTGGGATGCATTAAAAGTTCACATCTTTAGTGGAGTTAAAGCTTGGTATTTTCTGAGGAGAAAGGAATGGGACAAGGAACTTTCTGATTTACAAGCCAAAATAGATACGTTGAAACTAAATTTAAAATCAAATGATAAAGCAGTATGTACCGAAATTTCTAAGCTAAACCACAAATATTTAGAAATATTGAATCATAAGGTTGCTATAAGCTTAGAAAAGATTAAACTACAGTCCTTTTCAGTAAATCCCAGACATTTACATAAATTAGCTATCATATTCAAACAAATTAGTAAACAAAATCACATTAATGAAATTAAATACAAGAATAATAACACAGTAAAAAGAGCAACTGATTTAGGAGGTATATTAGAAACCTTTAGAAATTATCAGTCAATCAATGACATGCAGTCACCACTAGATTCAGACGATGTAATAGATAAATTTGTACAAGAAAATATCAAGACTAAACTATCAAAACAACAAAATAGTAGCCTAAATAAGTAACATTAGCAGAAGTGAAAGAACAAGTTAAAAATCTGAAGGATAATAAAGCCCCAGGGTTAGATGGGATAATCCCAGAAATATATAAACTTTTTCCAGAGCACACAATAAAATTATTATTAAACACATGCTCCATGGTTAAACAAGACTTATTGTCCGTCCCTCGTGGAAGTACTCAATAATTTCCCCCATTCTGAAACAAATTAAAGACCCCCAACTATGTGTATCTTATAGACCCATATCATTGTTAAACATCGATTATAAAATGTTCATGTCTATCCTGGCCAGAAGACTAAAGAATATATTACTCTATCTAATATACTTTGATCAAACTGGCTTTATACATAGAAAAGTGCACAACAATATTATTAAGCTACTATATCTAATAGACATTGCAAACAAAAACCAAGAAACAATTAACTATTATTAGTCTGGATATTGATAAGGCATTCGATTCCCTTAGTTGGTCATACTTACAAAAAAATCTTTAAAGAATTTAACTTTACTGCAGATTTCACTAAACTGATATTAAATATTTATAGTGATTCTAAAGCATTTGTTAAGATTGGTTTATGTCTATCATCCCCAGTAAGAATTCATAAGGGAACTAGACATGGTTGCCCTCTATCCTCATTATTTTTCACTTTATCAGTGGAACCTTTTGCTTCATTTATTAGAAATAACCCAAATATCAAAGGATTTCAAGTTAATGAGGGATACTGTCCAAAAGTTCAGCTTTTTGCTGACGATGTTCTACTAACATCCAGTGACATAGAAGACTCTTTACAACATATCATAAATGCCACAACTCTATTTGGAAAAATCTCAGGGCTCAGTTTTAATCAAAATAAAACCAAAACACTTTTAATCAATAAGAAAATAAATAGCTATTTGCAGAAATACAATACATTCAACTGGGAAAATGATAAGATAGATTATCTAGAAATAAGTATTAAGAATAAGTGAAATGAGACTATTAACGTCACTAAACTAGTAGCTGTAATCAGTGACTTGACTAAAAAGTGGAACAAAATGTTTTTCACCATGGAAGACAGACTTACATTAATAAAAATGATTATTTTGACCAAGATTTTATTTTACATACAGTCATTGATATTACCGCTTCCTAAAAATTTTTTAAACAAATAGATTTCCCTATTACTAACTTTTTTTTTGGTTCCCAAAGAAACCAAGAATAGCCTATAAATTGCATGTTAGAGCCTGGGACAGTAATGGGATTGGCTTTCCCAACATAGAATTATATTCCAAATCTGTTATTATTAACATAATACTACACTGGATTTCATCCATATACACCTCTAGCTGGAAACCACTACATGAAATACATATAACCTCCTCTGAGAACTCAGAAACCCAGTTTAAGGAAACCTTTGGAATTAACAAAATATTTTGGATACTCCATGAATATTGCCTATATAATAAGAAATTTCACCACTTCTCACATGGTATAAAACAAATATTTTCAAAAATATAATTGACAACACTTATAGTTTAAATAACACATTTTTCATTACATTTCCCATAGCTTATATACCAGATTGCCTAGATAGCTTCAATATCAATAAGATGTGGAGTCTTAAAGAGAATAATCTAAAGTTTTGGCACCAGTTTATGGACAATAATAACTTCCATCCAATGAACTTTCTCTTAGCCAGATGTACTGTCTGTCAAGATAATTGGCTCTGTATTCAATCTTTAACACAGTTTGTTGAAAATAAAGTGAGTGTGTCAATAAATCTAGAAAGTGATATTATACCAAGATTGATACAACTATTCATATGGTGTAGTGCGATGAACACTGAACATAAATTAAGCACATCACCTGTATATAAAATCCTATGAGAAGACTTGATTACTTTTGACCCAGCTTTTTGGAATTACTCCATAAAGATTAATGGTGAACCTTTACCTAACGATAATAAGAAGCAGTTATTAAATTCAATAAAAACACTTCATCATCTTTATATTGGAGACTATATACCTGGAAATGTATTCATATAACTTTTACACTCCACACAGAATTGACCTTATAACCAAGAGTAATGAAAGCAAATGCTGGAGGTGTGGTGATATTCTTGAAGCCAACTGAGTTCATATGTTCATCGAATGTAAAACTCTCACACAATACTGGAGTGATTTTAGACATTTCACAAAAGCCCTGTGGTCTGATAACTGTCATATTACTAGCTCTTTGATATTATTCAGTGTTCCTACCCCAAGTGTAATTCCTAGACATCAGTTACCTGTTCTTTGATTAATTCTAGCTATTGCTCAAAAAAAAATTACATTGAACTGGAAAAATAATCAAGATCTTATGTTTACCGAATTTATTTCAATAGAAAAATCTGTATGTAAAACAGAAATGCAAACTATTTATCAGAGATCATCAAATGTAACACAGAAAAGATTAGCTTGGCAAAAATTGAAAAGATTGTTAGATAAATATTGATTACCTTTCTTGGATAAAACGAATGTTTATCATGGATGTTTATATATAGTGTAAATAGTTATGTTTTATATTGTTTATTTTTAATACTTTATGTCCATGTTTATTAACAAAATTTAATAAAAATGTTTTTGGAAATAAGAATATTGGGCATGTAGGACCAATTATTAGAAGGAATCCCTTGCAGAGTAGCCAGTTTGGTAACTTGTATTCCCACCACAAAAGTGGCTTTAGAAGTAAACTTGCTGTACTTTATTTGTAGATGAAACAATGAAATATAAAGTTGTTTGCTAGTAGCAATCTCTTCATTAGTTACAGATCCCTTTAATGTGGAATTATTTAGTTGACTTTACTTCTGCAGAGATTTTGCATATTTACTGATACTGGTGGATTGTAATGACAGAAGTCTGAGTGGTCTTTTACGGTTGAAATTTTCTGAAATTGGTAGTTTTGTCATTAGTGGTTCATACACATTGTTTCATTGCTTACTAGAAGACTGTTCAAAACTACAAATTTAAAACGTATTCTAACAAGTGGTGCTGTATTATACAATGAATGTAATTTAATACAATCAGGAAGGTGAATCAAAGTACGCATATATGTATGCATGGCCCTAAAAATGTGTAAGGAGCCTATGGTTTGAAAACAACCCAAAGGTAAGCTTAGTCCTCCACTGGCCAAATGCAAAATGAATGTGGGTTTTCATGCCCTTTCAATGAATATGAGTTTCAAGGGCAGAGAAGATTACTGCACATGCTAAGTCTGTTTTCATTGCAAGACTGTATTGTTTGTTTAGCAAATGGCTCAGTGTTTGTACTATTTTATGTCAATCACAAAGTGCCCCTCTCACCCTCCGCATCCCTAGTCTTCAGCTTCCGGCAATTATGCTTGCTTCCCTACTTGTGTATCCAAGGATGTACCCAAAATGTGAGTATGCATTAGGCACAATAACTCTTTCATGCAGTTGATATAACCTGCTCTGTAGTCCTGTCTCCCTTGGAAGCAAAATCCTCCTTTTAGGTACCCCATCTCCACTGGAAACTCAGTACCAGAATGTATTCCCAAGACTCATCCCCTTCTCCTAAGGAAAAAGCAGGTGGATGAAAGCCTTATCACTCCTTTCCTTTGCTGACTCCCTGATGACCATACACTAACTGAATCATAGTCACTGTCGTCGTAGGCAGACACCTGCTGTTCTAGAGTGACAGGTATGTAGAGTATGTTTGTTCCAAACATAGCCAGAATCTGTAATACCTTGTTCATTACCTTGAAAACAGAAGTTTGCTGACTCATCCTTTCTGCTGTTACTTCAAGAATCTGTGTCACATATGAATTTGTTTGATTACTGCACCAAAGGGAAACACTTTATTGGACACTGAATATCAACATTCAACCTTATTATATGCTTTCATTGTGATCTAATGTGCAGTTTTTCAGAATACTGCAAAGTCTACATTATGTTTTATGGCCCCCCTCTGTATAGCTGTATTCTGAAAAAAAAAGCAAAAATACCATAGAGACGTGTGTGAGCAAAACAAATGGAAACTGACTGAAAGGGAAAAAAAAACATAATGCACTGTTAAAATGACATGATCAGTAAATGTTTAGCTGATTAAACAATTAAGACATCTAGGTTATTAAATAATTAGACATTCTTATTATTAGTCAGGCAAATATGTAGTTGTTAGGTTTTATGCTGAGTAGGTAAGCTATCCTATATACAAGAGCATCATTGCAATGGTGACACACGATATTTTGTCTGATTAACCGAGCTAGTCAATTATCAAGTGAATTGAGAGGGAATGAATCAAAATGCAGATACATAGGATGAAATCTATTAAAAGACATATAACCTTGTGCAATTTACTGCAAATTGTATTGCAGCAGAGTGTTTTATATTACTGGTCCTAGCTATATTGACTGATGACAACAATTTCATTGCCTTGTTCCCTTACCGCCATAAAATTGGCAGACAGATTAAACGTGATTGTTCTAAGCTAGATAATAAATTAAAACTCCTTTTGTGTAAAATAGCTGCTCTGATTATAAAAATAGCTGCCAGTATTACAGACCTTTTTGTAATAAGAGTACAACAAGAATGCTATTGACTGTATTTCACTATCAGTAGACTGATAGACTTTAAATCCTTGTTATTATTTTTCTGGAAATAAAATAGTAGTTCTAAATTCATTGTGTTGTAAATTATTATTCTACAATTTGTTAATGAGAAGGAGTCTTGATTAAAGCAAAGTGATTTCACACCAGTATAGCTCCCTTTTGTAGAATTTTGATCATCATTTTTTCAAGTGATATACCTACAGCAGTATACTGAGCACTAAAATTATGATTACAGTGTTTAAATATTACCTGACTTTATTCTGGGGAGTTATTCGGTGGTAAATATGTTTGAATGCACTGACTTAAATTTTATTTTTATGAATACATGCAGAGAAAGTAAATTCATACACAGAAAACTGCCTGTTCACCTCAGTGAACCTCACCTGTAGTTCTGGCAAGAAAAAGAATGGCCGTGAAGGAAGAAAAGCAAATGCAGATGAAGGCTCCTTCATTACTGCAGAATTTCAGCTGAAAGTAAAACAAGAGGAGGTGACAGGTTGGTTTAATTTGAAGCAGTCATATTTACTCACTTATTAATAGCCTGAAAATGCTGTGTGTGTTTTTTCTGTCTTTCTGTTTCGCCTTACTGTAAATCTTGTTTTCAGATTTGAGACTTTTTGTTTGACATGCAAACCACTGTATAAAACAGAACTTTTTTTTAGAATAGTGAATTCCAGCTATTTGACAATGTTCTTGAAATTGCTGTTTTTTTATTAAGCACAGTTGTAGTAACCAGTTTAAATTTCCAAGTTTCATGTTGGTCATGTGTCTGTTTCAAATCAGTGTGCGCAATGACATGTACTGTTTACATTATATTTGCTGTTTCAGTCTTTTACTCAAGTATTTATTTTCTTAAACAGAATCTTGTGACTTAAACTGTGTTCGTAAGAAAACAGAGAAAAGACTTCGTAAAACAATAAGAACATTGCGGAAATCAATCAACAAGGAGCAGTTTCATCTTCATTTCTCTGGAACAGAATATGAGCTTGCAAAAAGAGTTGCAAAATCCTCTGATTCACAGGACAGCTGTGGGACAGGAAGAGTTCTTATGGACAGCAAGTGCGGTAATCAGCAAATAAGCATGCTTTTAATGTTTATTTTATATAGGATTGCCAAGAAGTGCAAGATCTTGTTTATTTTGGTTTCTGATTCTGGTCTTTTTTCTGTCTTAGAGGTAGATCTGGTATAGGTATTTGTCCAAAAAACTGCAAATAATACAATTTTGAGCAAGTCCTACTATACTTCCTGAGTTAAAAACATGTTTTCAAGTGACGTGTTGCAATAGGTTGTGGGTCTGGGGCATAGTTACCTACACAGTTTTGCCTCCTGCCTCCACCTACAGTTTACTTCAAGCTGCTGCAAATTGAGTACAGCAATTAACTCACTCTTTTGAACTCAGAGTTGCACTAATCTCATTTATATAGATCTTTGCAAAGGTTAATACCTTCATTACATAAATGGGCCTGCACAAGGTAAGTCAGTAAGTAACATTGTAGCATGGTGAAATTTACAGCATCCTGCATCAGGGCAGACCTAGAAAAGTAGGTGTATGTATAAGCTAGTAAAAATGCTTCATTGCTGAAGTGTAGTTGCACAGAGTTTGCACGTCATAGTGATGCTACACTTGTGCATATATTCAAGCTTCTCAAAGAATGCTGCCGCCATCTTATTGCTAACATTAACAGTTCATAACGAAACTTATTTTCTCTGTAGGAGTAACATCCTCAGACTTAACAAATAGCAGTTTAATCTATCATCTTGTTAAAGGTACTTTCTCAAACTCAGCCCCAGCACTGAGGAATACTCTCCCCACAGAACTGACTCAGCTTGAAAATGTGTTTGTCTTCAAAAAGAAACAAAAATTGTATCTATTTCAAGAACATAAATGTAAATGTTTTAGAGATGTGAGTTCATTTTATTTTATGTTTGATTACTTATTAATGCTAACCATGTAGCGCAGACACAGCTTGTTTAAAAGCTATATATATATATATATTGAGAAATGCCTATGTTTTGTAATTCTTTCCATTTTCAATGTCTTGCTTTACTCTCTACATATTATTATCAATGTTTACTAAAACAGCTTTTACTTTGGTACTGTGGTGGTGGTGCTGCGGTAGCGTTGTCGCCTCACAGTAAGACGTTGGCCTGTTCGATTCTCAGCTAGACCGTCTTCTGTGTGGAGACATGCGTGAATGGGCGTACCTTCGTTGAAGGTTGTGCATCAGAGCTGGCAACTCGGCACGTAAAAATCTACTGCCAATCATTAGCGGACCGTAGTTCCGCTGTGGTGACCCCTAACCAGGAAAAGCCTAAAGACACAACAACTAAAACAGCTTTTACTTTAAGTTGCCTTTGTTGCACATGAGAAACCAGTTTACTTTTTCTATGTCATAGTTAAGGTATTAAATGATTTCGTCAAGTATATATTATGGACTTTTCATCTGAAAATTGAAATATATAATTGTTTTGTGTGAGCCATTTGGCCTGGGAAGTGGATTAAAAGTTATTGTGTACCAGCCCACTTACTCAGTGAACATGCAAACAGACAGTAAAAGGTGGCTTGCAGATATTCTGATAAATATATCAAAAACTAAGCTTATGAGATTTAGGAGACTTAAATTGAAAGGTGACTATTTAGTACAACTCACAGTGATTGAAACTGTTGACTCATTTAAGGACCTTGGTGTTTGAGTACATCGAACTTTGAGTTTTTCTAATCATATCAACCAGTTGGTTAATGATGGTTGCAAAACTATAGGTTGCATAAAAAGATTTATAAAGTCTAAGAAATCAGAAGTGATGAAGTCATTATTTGTTAGTTACATTACACCCAAACTTGAGTATTGAATAACAATATGGAAACTTTATAGGAAAATAAGCATGAGTAAACTGGAAAGTGTACAGCAGATATAATGCCATGGGCATCCATGCATTCAAAATTTTAAGTTATTATGAAAGACTGAAATATCTGAACTTGTACAGTGTTTCATATAGATATTTAAGAGGAGACCTTATTTAAGTGTATAGGGTATTTAGAGACAGCAACCTCTGAGAATGTTTGACATTATCAAAAAGTAGTAGACAATCATCAGACAACTTATGTAGAATATTCTGTAGAAATGAGAAGTGTACTAATTGTTTTTGTGAGACAGTAGCTGATGCATGGAATAGACAAACAAATTGCATTGCAAGTACAAATATGACTCCGTCATTGTCCATGCTGGCGTGAATGACCTGAGACATACCTCCCTGGACTACATGAAAAGAGACATAGAGGAGCTCTCCGATTATGTAGCCCAGGCTGGTATGACCCTCACCCTGAGCAGCATCTTGCCCTCACCAAGAATGATGCCACAATACAAAGACAAGATGATCAGCTTTAATAATTGGCTCAAGTACTGGTGTCATTCTAAGGGGATCCAATATCTGTCTGCCTGGGATGACATGTTGGACAAGCCACGCTGCTTCGCAAGGGATGGCTTACACCTGTCACCACTGGGCTTCCGGATATTGGCTAAGGCTCTTGCCACCCCCATAGTGACTTTTGTAGGCAAGGCTGAAAAGACAAACCCACCTCCTTAGAAAACAAAAATGGAAAAAAACTAAGGGTAATGCCAGAAGTCTAAATCTCAAGATGCAGGCACTCAATGCACTCCTCAGCATGGAGAACATCGACATCTGTGCAGTAACTGAAACCTGGTTCAAGGCTCCTGAGAGTACCCCAGCGCTACCAGGCTATACCTCATATCATGCTTTTCGGCCCCAAAAACCCAGGCCGAACCACAAAGGGAGGGGGAGTGTCCATATTCATCAAGGAAACCCACACCTCCAGGTTAGTAGCAACACATGAAGCATCAGAGACCATACAGGTGCAACTAACCATAGGCAAAACTGCTATACAACTGGTAGCATGTTACAGACCACCCTCCCAATCTCAGGAACCCCACTCAGCCTTCCTGAAGACATTGGAGTATATGACTGTATCACAAAATACCATCATACTGGGAGACTTCAACTACCCAAACATAGATTGGGTACATTATTCTAGCCCTAATACCCTAGCCCAAAGGTTCCTGAAATTCATAAATTCAAATGCACTGGAACAACTAGTCACCTCTCCCACTAGGGGAGATAATATACTAGACCTGATCATCACAAACATGGGGACAAAATGCTCCACACCGGAGGTATACCCCTCACTAGTGAGATCTGACCACAAACTAATCACCCTGGATATACATATCCCACCTCCACCCCCAGCACAAAAGACCACAGTGAAAAACTTCTCAAAAGCAGACTTCACTCTTCTTAAGACTGAGATGGTATCCTTTAAGCCCACTGAGCCAGTGGATACCACATCCCACAATGCCGAATCCTTCACAAATGCTTAACCTTAGCCTTACTACAGGATATGTACCTGAACACTGGCGTACAGCAACAGTGGTCCCACTCCACAAAGGGGGTACCTCTACAGACCCTGGGAACTACCGCCCCATAAGCTTAACCAGCCTGGTCTGCAAAGCTATGGAAAGAATCATTATGGAACTCATAAACAGAGACATAGGGGACCTACAGACACTTGACCCCACCCAGTTCGGCTTTGTAAAGGGCAGATCCTGCCTTTTGAACCTAGTTGACTTTTTCGAAATGGTCACTAGAGCCATTGATGAGGGAAAAGCAGTCCATACAGCCTACCTGGACTTGGCTAAGGCCTTCGACACAATACCCCACTCAGGCATCATAGATAAGCTCAACAGCTTAAACGTAAACCCTTATGTCATTAGATGGGTTGCAAACTGGCTAAAGGACAGAACCCATAAAGTTAAAATCGCTGGAGCAATGTCAGACTCAAAGCCAGTCACAAATGGTGTCCCACAGGGATCTGTCCTGGGACCCCTCTTGTTTGGCATTTATTTCTCAGATGTTAAAGCAAACATGGGAGGGTTGTGGCTGACAAAGTTAGGAGATGACTGCAAACTAGGCGCCATAGTCGATACACCAGCGGACACATACATCCTACAAAAAGGCCTCACAGAAACGGACAACTGGTGCCGGAGTCACGGCCTTAAACTAAATGCTAAAAAATGTATAGTCATCCCCTTTGGGAAAAACAAAGTACCCACAAATTATCACATAGACAGCAACCCAATGAGTATGGAAAAAGTAATCAGAGACCTAGGGACCCAAGTCGACAGCGACCTCTCATTTGACACCCACATTGCCAAAGTGATTAGAAAAACATTCTACCTTGCACACCTCATCATGAAGGGATTCACATCCAGATCCAAGGATGTCATTGTACCCCTATACTCCTCCCTCATCAGACCCATGATTGAGTACAATGCCCCATTTGGTATGTACCTCACCCGGCATTTGCAACAGCTGGAGAGACCACAAAAGTACCTCACCAAGAGGATCAAGGGTCTCCAACATATGTCTTATTCTGCCAGACTAAAAAAATTTCAGCTCTATTCAGTAGCATATCGCCTGCTCAGAGGTGATCTCTGCCTGACATACAAGGCCATGTCCAATCAGGATCTGATGGACATGCTCCACCTCAAAAATCCAAATCCATCAGGACCACGAGAGCTAAAGACTTAAACCTCGGCACAAGTATGAATAGGACATGCTGGAGGGATAGATTCATAACCCAGAGGCTTCCCATGCTTTGGAACAAGATCCCAGTTCATATTAGGCAGAGCCCCTCACTGACTCTCTTCAAGAGAAATCTTGATGAGTGGATGGAAGATCGTAAGTTTACCCCAGGGGTCACATCTGTGTCACTGCTAGACAGGGGCACAATAAACTAATTCTATTATATAAGGGGACCTTCATTGTGTCACTACTAGACAGAGGCACAGTATTCTAAATTTATTCTGTACATTTTTGTACCATTTCATGGGGTGGCAAAAGCCACATCACTATGGCTAGGCTTACAAATGCCCCAGGGCAGATAGCCTAGTACTAAACTATGAAACTATGAAACTATTAAAGCAAGCACTAGTTCAGATATTGTTAAGACCAGCCTGGAGACTTATTATGGGAACAACTGTTTTTGGTATATTGGCAGGCTAGAAGGGCATTATTGCCCATGCTTGAGATGTTTCTATGTACAGTATGCATATATAGGCAGACTATGCATCTTCCTATGATTACCAGTGAGCAGGGCTCAGGAGAGAGCTCTTTTCATTATGTGATTGGATACAGAAGGAAGAAATGAGTAGATGTAGGACAAGTTCTTCTGCTCGATGTAATAGTGTAAGGAAATGGTACATAGTTTCCATTCCTGTGTCCAGTAAAGAGTGAAAGGACAGTTGTTTGATATGAGTGGGCCAAGGGACATGGCTAGATATGTTACATACACACATATACAAACAAACGTGCACACAAGAATACTCGTGTATCATTCTGCCAGTATTCTTTGCTGGTAGGAGGAATGTTGAGATGAAGAATTAGTGGATTAGTAAACAGTGCCATAGTCTACCTTGCCAAATATTTTGCTAAATCAGAGTCCACAATATATGTGGAACAGTAACTGAAACATAATAATGAGAGGCTTAATTCTGATTGCACATTTTTTCTTTGCTATGTCCAGAATCTAATAAGTTGTAGGAAAACAGCTACAGCATATCAATCATATCTCTGAGGAAAGAAAGAGCTCTTTATGGTATCCTGTGCTGTTCTTTTTTCAAGGCACTATGACAGCATCAGTTTGCTAGTTTTAGTTTTACTAAGTGGTAGGTATATCACTGTGTTGCTAGCCCACTGCTGCTTAGGATCACAGTTACTTTATTTTTCCAGCCATTTTAAACTTTTAACTTACTTAGCTGCATTACAGAGAAACACTGAACTAATCTGTAAACTTTGCAGTGTTATTTACTCTTTCTTGTTTTTTCCCCCTTTATGCCTTTTACAACAAATGGGATATGGTCGGGTTATTTTGTGTCTCCTTCCTGCTATTATTTCAGTTATTACACAATTATACCTAGTTCAGACATGTTCAAAAATCCATATTGTCTTCAAGCCATCACCTTTTCTAGAAAGTTGCTTCACTCACCCATTGCCGTTTTTATTTAGGTAGCCATCACTTTTTTATGAAGAAGTATTTCTTTACATCCCACTCCTACTCCAGCTTTACAGCATAATCCTTTATTGTTGTAGCACTTCTCCTTCTCCAGTGAAAGTGTTTTTATTTTGTTTAGACCACTAACTTATATTTTTGCCATCTTATCTTTAGGTAAATGTTTGTTGCATGTGTTTATCTTTTCCATCTGTCAAACGCATGGGACTCCCAGTTTGCCAGAAGACCATTTAATTGATTTTTCTCCCCATTTCAGAAGTGGATCAACCCTTGAATTACTGTGTTTAAATGAGGGGGTGTGGGAGGAGAAGGTGGAGTCCCTCACAAAAAATCTTGAATGAACCACTCTGCATGGACCAAACTCAATGAGACAGTCTTTTGATGCAGTTGCATTTGACAAAATAAACTAAATCCAAATTTGCCGGTATTACGTTATGTCATCTACAGTATATACATGTGTGTTAAATTTGTTATTTCTCAGATGGTGGCAAGTCATTCAAATGGAACTTTTTATAGATGGAGATGACTGAAACAGATAATGCCAGTTTTTCAAGAGGATTTTGAAATTAAATGGTGAGCAAATGGAGTAAACTGAGGGTTCACTGACCGTTGCCGCCTCCTAAACCCCAAAAAAACTAAAATGTTCCTCTTCTCACCTACCCGTAAGTCCTCCCCATTTCATTTCACACTCGCATCAAACAACGGTACACTTATTTCTCCCGACCCAACTACTAAACTACTAGGTATAACAATTGACAATAACCTCAATTTTGATACTCATGTCAATAACACTATAAAAACAGTCAATAAAAAACTAGGTTCCCTCTATAGAGTCAAACCCTTTCTTACACCAACAGCCAGGGCTGCTTTAGCAAGAACTCACCTTATCTCTACTCTACTCTATGCCTCTCCCATTTATACAAATCTTTCTAAAAGTAACCTGAGCAAACTAGCAGTATCCTATAATAATATTGCTCAATTTGCTACTGCCTCCCCTTTCAGGACTCATCACTGCCTTAACCTAAAACAACTTGGCTGGCTTGAGTTTCTACACCATTTACAATATCTCCAGCTTGCTATAGCCCATAAGATCCTCTCTCAACCCACAAATACACCAATACTCTCAAGCCTTTTCATCCCCTACAACAATCCTAAAAACCTACGGTCATCCAACAAACTTCTGATTAACACCTGCAGATCTTATAACTTAGCAGGTGATGCCCTGTTCTCTAACACTGTTGGAAAGTTATGGAATTCACTTCCTACTGACCTCACTTCTCTGTCATCTCTTACACTATTTAAAAAGAAACTAAAATCATATCTCAACATACACTGGTTATGTTCCTGCACTAACCCTGGCTAACATCCTACATCTCAACAACATTGTAAACTTACTGTCTTGCATTTTTACAGTATCCCTTAGTGCCCTTGCTAAGCTCATTCAAAGTATTGTAGTTTAATACTATTAATGAATGCTCTCTATTGCTACTATGTGTGTGTGTGTGGGGGGGGGGATAAATAAACATTTTTTAATTTTTGCTTACTTAAACTCCTACCACTTTCTAATTTATTTTTTTGCATTAATCTTTACTGTTACCCCTTTGTATATCTTATACTATAGTTTTATATTTTATATTTTGTATTTTGCATTTTTGTATTTTTTCTATTCCATATGCCTTTGGAGCTTTTCTCCCCGGGCCTCTACTGAAAATGGACATGTATCCAGCTAGACTAGCCCGGTCAACAAATGTAAAATAAAAATAAAATAAAATAAAATAAATACCACATCCACCTTCCTTCCCCACTGCCATACTCTTCCACCTCCTTTACCCTTGACACACTACCCTCACCTTCCTTATTTTCTATCACCCCAGCCCTATTTAACCTCCCCTACACGTCTCCACAAACCGACCACACTCAAACTGCTTCCTCCTTCCCATGCATCTAAACACAAGTTCTATAAATTAGATCTACCTATCACTTTACTCTCCCTATATAGAAATAACTTACTTTTATATGGGGACATCTAACCTAACCCTTGCCCCTCCCTCTCCTCAACACAACACACCTCTCCCTTATCCTTTTCCTCCCCATCTACTCCTTCTGCCTCTGTCCACCATCAGTCTAACACACATATACCACCCACATCTAAACATCTTGCCATTTACTCTCTAAATATTCAAAGCCTAACAAACAAAATTACTGAGTTCCACACCTGGATAGCCCATACAACCCCTGACATCCTCTGCCTATCTGAAACCTGGCTTAAGCCACACATCTCTAACAATGAAATCCTCCCACCAGGATATAACATCTACCATGCAGACAGACTGCACAAAAAAGGGGGTGGTGTAGCCATCCTACACAGTAATAGTCTCAACCTCACACCTTTTACTGCCCCCATCCCTGACTTCCAACCAGCTGAACTCATTATCGCTAACTATCACCTCGATTCACACAAAAAATTAGCTGTTGCCTCCATCTACATCCCTCCTGGAAACAACCTGCCAATCCATATGAAAATCTTTTCCTGGTTCACTCACAATATACCCTATGAAATGCTTATCTTAGGAGATGTCAATCTAGATTGGATAAAACTTAAAACAGACTCACTACAAAACAGTACTAATCTCCACGGTTACCATCAACTAATAACTTCTCCCACCCGAATCCATAAAAACACCTCTTCTAGCTCTATAATTGTCTGGATACTCGCCAACACCCCTAAGCTATATCACAACCCCACTACCCTACTAGATCAACTAAGTGACCACCTACCCACTCTTGTCCTTAGATACAGCTCTCAACCTCCCAAATGTAACTATTATAGATACTGCCGCAAACTCTCTAACTTTGACTCAACTCAATTCAACACATTTCTCTCTTCCACTGACTGGACTTTTCTGAAACAAACCCCATTAAATGACACCGTAAATAGTTTCAACAGTATCTTCATAAATCCCCTCAACTCCCTCGCTCCCTCTAGAAAGGTTAGAATAAAAGTTAACTATGCTCCTTGGCTTTCCAAAGAGACTAAGTCCCTTAAGCTTCAAAGAGATAAAACATGGAAAGCCTGGACCAAAACTAAAGAATTATCTCTGCTGCACAAGTATAGACATCTCAGGAACCTTACCAAGAAACAAACCAATTTTGACAAAAAGTCCTTCTTTAACTCTACTCCACTTGATAGCAAAACCAACCCTCAGAAATTCTGGTCAACTATTAAAAGAATTCTTTCTCCTGGATGCCCCTAAAACCCCTCCCCCTACCCAGACACATTCCCCTCTAGATACAGCTACCTTGCTCAATAAATACTTTATCGATACTATTCAGTCACTCTTACCCACTACTGGCGATGCTACTCCTCAACACATCCCCTCCTACCCACCCAACAATAATCCCTTCTCCCTATAGCCTGTTCCCACTTCCTATATTCGATCTCTTCTACTTAAGCTCAAACCCTGCTCACCATCTACAGATAATCTACCCCCCACTTTCTTCAAACTAGCTGCTGACTCTATAGCTTACCTAGTGTCTATCTTAATCAATAGGTCCATTCAGGAATCTACAGTACCTACCCTCTGGAAATCCTTTTTCACTATTCCCTTACACAAAGGGGGTAACTCCACAGACCAATCTAATTACTGTCCCATAGCCATCCTATCCCCCCTCTCCAAAATACTTGAAAAATGTATCCACTCACAACTGCTAAAATACCTACTCCAACAAAATCTTCTCACCCCTACCCAACATGGTTTTCTTTCCCACCATAGTACAAGTACTGCCCTCCTATCCTTTACCCATACCATTGCAGAAGCCCTAGATAACAATAAACTTATCTCATGCCTCTTCCTAGACCTTTCCAAAGCTTTTGATACTGTCTCCCATCCTCTGCAGCTATCTAAACTTGCTAGAGTCTCAGTCTATCTGCTTCTACCTTTTCCTGGTTTTCCAGTTACTTATCCCCCAGGCAGCAGTCTGTCAAATGGCTCTGCTCCACTTCTCCATTCCTATCTGTCACAACAGGAGTACCCCAAGGCTCTATCCTAGGTCATCTCCTCTTTAACATCTTCACTAATGACCTACACACATCATGCAAATGATCATCCCTCATCCAATATGCAGATGATTCTACCCTCATCTCCATCTCTGACAACATCTGAGCTCCATACTCTGTCTCAACATACTACTAAACATCTACTGAACAGTGGCTCTCTGAAAACCTACTCATCCTTAACCTCTCAAAAAAACAAACTGCTACTATTCCTCCTCCGGTCACATACTCACCACAAATCTTCCTTCTACATCACATCCTGAAATAACACAATTATTAAACCTGATGCTCATGCTAAACTTTAAGAGTCATCATAGATGATGAACTCAGATTTAATATACACCTCCTCCACTGTATAAAAAAGACTAACCAGAAACTTGGATTGCTCTATCGTAACAAGAAATTTCTAACTCCAAATGCTAGGCTCTCCCTTGCTCAAGCCTTCCTGCTACCCTCTCTTCTATATGCTGCCTCTATTTTCACCAATATCCAAGCCACAACTTTAAACAAACTCCAACAAACGTATCATAAGATAGCTAGATTCATAACAGACTCTCCTTACAAATCCCACCACTGTCTACCTCTCACATCCCTACAATGGCTAGAATTCCCCCACACTTTGTTACTTACACAACTACAAATGCTACATTTCATTCTCTACAAACCTTCATCTTACCCAGCTCTTTCTTCCCTCATTTCCATCTACACACCTTCTTGCAATCTCCGTACCTCTAATCAGCAACTTCTCAACACCTACCAGCCAAAAAAAGCAGTAGGCAAACTCTTATATAAATACTCAATAGCCCAAAACTGGAACAAACTTCCTCGCGAAATAAGCTAAGGAGAAACTAAAACTCCATCTGCTCAACACCAGAGTCTGCCCTTGCACAGCACCAACCTAACCTTATCTCTCCCTCCAAGGGCTACCCTCTCCTCACTTTCCTCCATCAGCTCAAAACCCTCAACTAAGGGTTACAAACTGAACTTTACTCTTCTCATTTGATCACTTAATCTGCATGTAAATACATACAAAATCTCCAATCTGTAAACGTATAGTTTACATAATGTAAATAGTTTGCATGTTTTCACCTGTATCTGCAGTGTCCTTGTATTATTATTTTTTTTCTTCTTTTTTTTCATATCTCTTCATATGTCAGTTGAAATTGTTACCTTTTTATGTCTGTATATATGTGTATTGGAGCTTTTCTCCGTGGGTCTCCACTGAAAATGGGCCAAAAACCCAGCTGGACCAACCCGGTTAACAAATGTCAATAAGAGTATAACTGGTTCACCAGAGAAACAGGAGGCTGGCAGTAAAGAGGGACCATTTACACACTGTACTAATGGGTAAGCTTTTAGACTGCTCAGTCTCCCTTTATATCACTTAAGTCATCATCATCAACCCCCTTTTTCCTATTTTCTACATGGGATTGGGGTGTCATGTTAACTGTCTCCATCTCTCTGGATTCAGTGCTACTCTCCTGCCTTCTTTGGCACTCTTGCCTGACTGTCATAGATTTCTCTTATGCAATCCATCCACCTCTTTGCTGGACACCCTCATTTCCTCTTACCTTCTTGCTGTTCTTCACCACCATAATCTGTTATCTTTGATCTTTTCTGAAATTGGAGTTACTTTGGCTTCTGCTGTTATGTCCTCATTTCTTCTTCTGTCCCACAGTATACATCCTATCGCCCTTCTCAGGCACTTCATCTCAGATCTGTGGCAAACCATCAAACAGACAGATTGTCAAAAGTCATATGATCAAAAGCATATGATCGAATATTTAGTCTGTTGGAAAAAATCAGAATGAAACCAACACCCACATACAACAGAAAAAATGCTTTGCAGGAGAGCAAGCCTCCCTGCACCCCCGCTAATGTATACCAACTCTGAGATTGCACTACAGTGGAGAAAAGGGCAAACTTCCTGATCAGTCAGAATGGTTAGATGGACTGAATTTTCAGTCGTATGGTTTCAGTCACATGACTTTCAACAATCTGTGTGTTTGATCGTTTGATAGGAACCCCTTCATTTCCATAACCTCTGGCTTTCTCATCTGCTCTGCCTTTACTGCCCAGGTTTCTGTACCATACAGTAGTACTGGTTGCACCTCTATTTTCTACACCTTACTTTTCAGCTACTTTGGCATTCTTCTGTCATGTACTGTACATTACACTCTACGCCATTTGGCTGCAGGCACTCTGATTCTTGCTTTGACCTCTTTACTCAGACTTCCATTCTCCTCAGCCACCCCTCACAGATACTTGAAGCTGTTAACTTGTTTTTCTACCTTCCCTTCTATCTCATTTCTCAGATTCTTCTGATTTCCCCAATTTGCTGCCATTACCATCGTCTTATCCATACTTAGTTTCATTCCATGTACCTTCAGTTTTGCATTCCATTCCCCCACCCTTTGCTGAAGTTCTTGCTCAGAGTCTGCCTATAATGCTACATTATCTGCATTCAGCAAATGTGTTCATCTGTCCCATATGACCTGTTTGCTAATGTAGTCCATCGCGAGTATGAACAGCAGTGGGCTCAGAGTTGAACCCTGATGCACACCCACTCCTTCTGGGAACCCTTCTGTAAGATGGAACACTGTTCCTACTTGAGTCATTGTGTCCTTGTACGTAGCCTGCACCAATTCTACCATTGTTTCTGGACTTTGAACCACCACAGTACTACCCAAGTCAGCTTTCTTGGGACCTTGTCATAAGCTTTCTCCAAGTCAAGGAATGGCCAGTTGGACTCTCTCTTCATCTCTAGTTTCTTCTCAACTATATGTCTCAATGTAAACATCAGATCAGTTTTGCTGCATCCTGATCTAAATCTAACTCCTTATCTCTCATCTTATTATGCATATTTTGTAGATCACCCTCTCGAGAACTTTCACACAGTGTAACAGGAGTCTGATAACTCTGTACTGCCCCCAGTTGTGGATGTCCCCTTTTTTCCTGTACACTGGCACTAGTGTGCTTATTCTCCAGTCATCCTTTCTCCTTCGATAATCTCTCCATGCCTCTTTCTCCCCCCTCTCACCCTATCTCACCCAGTATTTAGTATTTGTGTCTGTGACCTCCTCTGATCCTCTGATCCTGCTTGACTCTTGTTTCCTACTGGGTGGGGGGCTCTTCTTTTCTTTCTCATTGCAGGCTGTGTCTGGGGGCAGTACAGCTTCTGTGGGATTTCTTCATTCCTGTTGGAAAAAATACTTCTTCAATTCTTTGATGTCCTGTGGACTGTGTAAGCAGGTGGTTTGCTGGCATCCTTAGAGTGAAGAGTGTATATTTTTTTTTTATCTTTGCCTTTGCACTGCTACCTGATACAGTTTCTTTGTGACAATTACTGAGTTTCCAGAAGCTGTTAAGAGTGGCTCCAATGGCCCTGTTCTTTATTATTGCAACTCATTTCTTAGCTTCTTTGTTAGCCAACCAGTATTACTTCCTAGCCTGGTCCGGTCCATCTTTTCTGTCTCCCATTTTTTTTTTCCTGCACTCCTTTCTTTTGATGACTTCATGGACATCTGCATTCCACCACCAACTTTCCTTATGTACCTTATTTTCATACTTTGCTCGGCCACATATCTGTTTTGTAATCCTCACAGATGCTGTTTTTAAGTGCTGCCATTCTTCCTTAACTCCTCCTATTTCCTCCTCTTCTTGGGGTGCTAGACCTCTGAGTTATTCCTTGAATTGTTATACTTTCTCTCCAATCAATTTCCAAGTCTTTAACATGGTCTCTGTTGGCCTTAGAGCCTTCTCTGACCATTGTTTCAGCCAGTTGTGGCAACCGGTGGTTTATGCTGTGGGTCAGCTGTTTCACTGAGGATGACTTTGCAATCCTTGATTCCACGTCAGTACTCTTTCCTTACCTGAGTTGCACATTGACCACTCATGTATGTGATCTTATGACTGTCTCTCTTTCTGAACCATGTGTTGGCTACTATCAAGCCATTTGCCAGACAGAAGTCTGGAATGGCCTCTTCTTCTTTATTCCTGTTCCCCATCCATTTTTGTCTGTCCTGATATGTGCATTCAAGTCACCCATTATCAGCACCAATTCATGTTGTCCTGCTTTAACTAGTAGGTCCTGCAACTGCTGTATGAATGCATTCTGTTGCTCACGGTCACATCCCTGCTCTGGGGCATAGGCTGAGATTATGAATACTGCCTTGTCATTACACTGGAGTCTGATTGCCATGAGTCTGTCACTAATTCTGATGCTATGCCTCACTGTCTTGTGAAGCCTGTCTCTCACCACAATTCCCACACCATTTCTAGCGTGTCCTCCTCCTGAGTAGTAGACTCTAGATCCCAAGTAAAGTGCCTTTGCTGCACTGCCATTCCATCTTGTCTCTTGGATATATAAGATGTCCAGCTTTCTCCGTACCATCATGTCACCTACTTCCAAGCTGCGTCCTGTCAGTAAATCTACATTGAGTGCAGCAATTTTTAGTTTGTGGTTGGCAGGTTGACAGAGATATCCCAGAAGAAACTACACCTGTCCCACTGTTAGCATGTGTCCCTGACATAGGTCAGAGTAGTCCGGGTGCTCATCCCACTCATCGGCAAATACCCTTGCCCATTTGGTGACATCAGCCATATTTTAACACTGTCAAGTAGCTAGTCTTGCCACGGAGCACAGTCTGTGATCCATGTCCTCCTATCTTGAGGATACTGTGCACCACAGTAGATGCCCAAAGCAGTTTGTACAACTCTTCGCCCCTGTAGGGCACCATGTAGAGTCTGTGCTGCTGCCCACAGCTCCATTCATTGGTGAGTTTGAGATGGAAATACTCAGCATGTTTTTTGAAGGTGGGAGGAATCCCACAGAGCCAAAGAGAACATGCAGACTCCAAACAGACATTGGATGGAGGTCAGAATCGAACCTTGTACCTTGTGCATGGGAGGTGAAGACCTTAACCATTATGCCAATGGGTCTCTGTTTATGTCATTTAAGTATACTTGAAAAATGTAATTATTTATACCAAGGTATGCTTTGCACCTTTCTAATGTCAATAATATTAATGATAATAATAGCAACATTAAACTTGCACATATGCATGAAGACGGTCTTAGTTTACTGCATTGGGAAAAGTGAACTCCAGAGACACAGGCCACTGAAATCAACTGTCAATATTATTAGCATTCCCATACTGTTCACCTTTAGGTCTGTTGGTCTCTTTAGTTAGTGCACAACTTTACTGCTGTCTTCTGCACTATAAGCCTCTGCACAATGCAAATTAACGTTTATTATGGCAAGCCCTAATAGTGAGTGCTATTAAAATTCCTGATCTGATGTTGTTAATTTTCATTTGTTCCTTATCTCTTGGATTTGGATCAGATCCTCTGATCTGACTTGGCCTGTTCTACTAACTTGTGAATCACTGAAACCTCTTGAGCTACTCTCCTTCTCATAATGCCCTGGTCCCCAACATACCTCAGATCTCGCTTGCTGTATTAGAATACAGATGTGGTCACTGTTTCTGCTCTCGAGTTTGTAGTGCTTTTTGGGAACTGTGAGTCTATTTCCTTTAGTTTATTGTTATAAATTTCTAAAAAACATCTTCACGTCTTCTACTGCGGTTCCTCCCTTTTACCAACTAAATAGCTTTTAAAGTACTTGTGTATTCTTTCTTTTTTCTATTGCTGATTATTATTTTCTGTACATCTTGTACCTCTTTTATACCATTGTTGGTATTTTGTACCTTTATAATTTTTTTCTACATCTGTATCTTAAAAAAAATTGTATTCCTAATTCTTTCCTATCTTCTTTGCGATAATATCTGAAAAACCCTTGGGTTTCAAGAAGTGCACAGCCTGTGGCCACAAGATTCCTTTGTTCGACACGCATTCTAAATGCATTTGCTGTCTAAGCCCTTCACACCTTTAAGCTAGTTGTGACATGTGTAAGGGTTTTAACCCTCGGGCTGTTATAGACAGAAGGAACAAACTGATTCTCAGAGGCTTGCTGCTCTCTAAATCTTCTGCTTCAACAGCATCTTCTGGGGCTCAAACCCCTAAGAATACAGAAAAAAAGGATTCCAAGAAGCATTCCCTGGAACCAACCACTTCTTTGGCTCTGGGTTCAGAATCTCCTAAGAAATGTGCTAAGACTTTGAATCCTAGTTCCTTGGATCTGAAAACTAGAAAAGAGATATCTCCTCGGATGCAGTCGCCACTGCTGGCCCCAGATCCAATTACCTCTAGACTGCTTTCTCCTTTTTTGGTGTGCTCTCCAAGACACCGTCATTCTAGACCTTCATCAATAGCATCCTCGACTTGATCTTCCAAAAGCTTGACTGAAGCCAACGCAGACAGGATGATGGGGAAGTTTCTCTTGATGCAGATACAAATGGGGTTTCTCCTGGCTCCAACACTATCGGGTCCAGAGACCCTTATTAGTACAGTCCCCCCTCCACTTGCTCCTTTTCCAATTTGACCTCTGGTATTAGAGTTGTCAAGTCTGAAGGTTCTGGAGTCATTCACATCAGATCTGAAAATACGAGTATCTTTGACTCCAGTGGCGTCTGTGATTGGACCGGCTCAAAGTGCATCTGAGCTGGACGAATGTTGGAGCCGCAGTATTGGTGCAAGATCTGAGGTGTTGGAGTTGACTCTGAAACTGTTGGAGCTGTCTCTTCCCTCAGAGGCTTGGCACTAGACAGCTCAGCTCCAACTCCAACTCCCTCTTTGAGTGCCCTGCCTTTGGGGAAGACAGCTTATGGCCTGTAAGCATGGTTTTTCAGAGCCATTGATTTCTTTCTCTCAGAGACATTCAGAATTTGAGGTAGTGGAGAGTGTTTCTCTGTCCCTAGAACTCGAAGTTCTCCACCTTCTTTGGCTCTGACCACCCTAGCCCATTCATCTTTGTCTTGAGCATCAGTCATCCTTACCACAGGGACAGCCAGCCCAAGTTAGACACCACGAAACCCAACAGGTTATACTGATTTCTTCTGACACTTCTCTGTAACATCCCACTGAAGAAGTTCCCAGGAAGAAAAACTGCAAAAGGAGGCACCTGGATTCTCCTCAAGAATCCATCACAGAAGATGCTGATTTCGATGAGGGGGCAAGGATCCCCAAGGTCAACACCTGACAGTGTCTCATTTGGGGACATTTTGGTACTCCTAAAGCAAAGGGGTGGTTGGTCTCCAGACAACCCTTCCCAAGAGGAGTCAGTATTCCTGGAGGCTTTTTTTGTTGTCCCATCTACTTCCTGGGTGACTCCGCCTGCCAATGAGCTCATTGATTTGATCTCTTGGCAGGTGTGACAGGAACCTGTTACCATTGCACCAATCCCCAAGAGACCAGCCAGGATCCTGGCACCACCTAAGAACAGAACCTTTTGGAACAAGGGAGTACCAGTTGATGCCACGGTCATAGTAGAAGCCATGAGGAAGGAACTAGTGGAACAAATTTCATCTGTCCACCCCCCCCCCCAACAGGGAGTCTAGGGTGATGGACAGATTTGGGAAGCATGTTTATGCTTCAGTGACCATTGCCCTCTGGTCACTGAGCTATCTGGCACATTTCATAAGACACCAGAGGGATTTGATAAAGGAACTATCCACATCCATGTCTGAGACCATATCCTCTGAAGCAGAGAGCACTGTTTTCTCACAATTGGCTACCCTTCAGTCAGTTTCCAGTTCATCCATGAGGCTTATCTGTCATGCAGCCGAAGGTACCTCATGGGTGGCAGGTTCAGATATTTCCATCAGAGGGCATTCCTGGGTGCGCTTGTGTGACTTTGCGGAGCCCTTCAAAGCATCCTTTGTCAATATTCCCTTTGACAGAAGTTCCTTATTTGCCCCAAGGTGAAAGACATGCTCTCTAGGTGTGAACAGGAAAGTAAAACTCTGTCTGCTGTGGGCATGTGTTTTTCGACCCTTCAGCAAACCTTTTCTAGGAATCAACAAGGTGGTTGAAAGATGTGGTTCAAGAAATCCCAGGGTTCCTCAGAAGATACACAGGTGAGCAGAGGATAATCAGGTTATATATCATACCATTTTTCCCATCCACCTCCGTTGCCTTCAAAGAAAATCCCAGTCTCATCACTGGAGCAGGTCTCCTCATTGCTCCTTTTTGGCATCACCAAATTTGTTTTTCCTTTCTTTGGCCTTGTCCTCTTCATCCTCCATGGTCTCTGGATCCAATTCCAGACCTTCTGTCTCACCTGGTAGACTTAATTCACCCAGACATTCCATGCCTAAAGTTGACCACATAGTTTCTCCAGTTCTGTTGATTGCTAGACAGCCCAGGCTGTCCTCCCCAGTCTGTCACATTCTTTTATCACCCCACAAAGCTTCCACTAAGAAACTCTGCAAAAGCAAATGTCATTCATAGTTTGGGTGCAAAAAAAAAAAACGATCCCTTTTCTGCTCCTATATCTAAAGTTCTGGAATGTTTAGCCAATGTCCAATGAAGGAGCTAGTTGTTTTACTGTTAAAGTACAGTTAGCTGCCATCTCCAACTTTTGTATAGGAATAAATAATTAATCTCTAGCATCTTTCAAAATGTGCAGAGCCTTTCTAAGAGGAACCTTTCTCCACAGACCTCCATTTAAAGACCCTACTCCCCCTTGGGATTTAAATGTAGTCTTGCAAGCTCTAATCCAGTCTCCATTTGAACCTTCAGCTAAAATGGAGGTAACATTTCTAACCTCAAAAACTATCTTTTTAGAATGATTAAAGAATTACAGGCATTTTCTTCTATGGGTATTTAAGGGGAATGTCTAGCTATTGTATTTTATACTTCTTTAAGACTGGTTAAGTCGAGGCGCTAAAGAAGAATAAATATTTTGGATCCTGTTTCCTGCCTGTGTGTGGTATTTCTATTTTCTTCTAAACCCCCTTTTTTGATTTTTCATAAAGATAGAGTATCCTTAAGAACCAATCCTTCCTTTCTTCCTAAGGTGGTGTCAGAATCTAATATCAGTCAGACTGTCAATCTGCCAGTCTTCTTTCCAATTTTCTTCAAATAAAGCAGAGTATATGTTACACCTATTGGATGTTCACAGGCAATTAGAGTTTTAATTACATAGAACAAAACATTTTAGAAAAAGAGATCAACTGTTTGTGTCCTTTTCGGATTCAGCATTGGGCAAATCAGTCTCTAAAGTAACATTAGCTAAATGGTTGACTGATTATATTACCTTTGTTTATAATAAATTGGGCATGTCCTTACCCAAACCACCAAGTGCACATTCCACTAGGGCTATGGCTACTTCTTCAGCTTTTTTGTCTATATCTTCTCTAGGTGATATTTGTGCAGCCTCAACTTGGCTAATCCTCGTACCTTTATTGCTCATTACACGTTAGATCTGTTCTATAGGAGGAGAGCAGCATTTGGCTGAGCAGTACACAGGAATATCCTTCCTTAGAGTCCTCCCGGGGTTTAGGTAGCTGGGGATTCTGTCCCAAGTGTTGAGGAATGAATGAAAATTGATGTGGCGAAAGACAACAACAACAACAGATGAAGAAGTTATGCACTCACTATAACATTCCATCTGTGTTGTCCATTTTCATTCTTCCTCAAATACCCTCCCACCAACTTTCTTTTGGAAGATCGAAGCTGCTGAAGGAATCTTGTTCCTTTGATTCAGTCCCACATTTTGCTAGTTATCTTACTATTTTATTCCTTATGAGTGCCCTACATTTGTAAGGGGCATCATACAAGATCTGAGGTACGTTAGGGGCTAGGGTATTATGGGAAAGGGAGGCGCTCAACAACTTTCAGTGATTCATGAGCTAGTAGAAGGTGCTCAGTCGGATTTGAGGATTGGATCCAAACCCAAGACTTGAGGAAGAATGAAAATGGGCAACACAGATGGAACGTTCTAGTGACATGAAGCAGATAATTAAAATAGGGGAAGTTACCACCACAAAGAGACCATTCACCAATGGAGTCCCCCAGGGTTCTGTGTTGGGACCTCTCCTGTTTGGCATCTACTTCTCTGGCTGACTTTGTTTGCAAATGACTGAAAGCTAGGAGCAGTCATTGAATCCTCAAATGACATAGCCGTCCTGCAGGAAGGTTTGTCTGAAATAAATAACTAGTGTCAAAGTCATGGTCTAAAACTAAATGCCAAAAAATGCATTATTGTATCTTTTGGAAAGTCATCTACTCCAGAGAACTACCATGCTATTAATGCATAAGAGCTGACCTAGTTGTTCATGATTTGGGAACTTATGTGGACTATGACCTAACTTCTGACCAGCATTTGTCTATTGTCATAAGAGACTCCTTCTGTGTTCTACAGGTTATACACAAAGGGATTGTGTCTAGAGCTAGGGATGTCTTTGTCTCCCTTTACTTAGCCCTCTTTGAATATAATCCCCCCTTTGGCATGTATCTGTCCAGACACATGTAACAACTGGAACGCCTAGAGAGATACCTTACTAAAAGGATACAAGCCCTAAACACCATGTCCTACATGGACTGACTCAAACCTCTGTCACTATGTATAGTATCATACAGACTGCTAAGAAGTGACCTGTGTCTGGCATACAAGGCATCCTCCAACCCATCACTGATGGATGTACTACACATCAGCAAGTCAAATGGCATCAGAAATACTCAGTCTAGGGATCTAAACCTCTTCTGCAACAGCAGAGGGACAAGTCTATTTCACTGAAGAAACAGCTACTGTGAAACAAGTTCCCATCTGCATAAAACAAAGTTCATCCGTGCCCATTTTCAAGCACAGCTTAGATCTATGGATGGGAATAGAACATTTACCCCAGAATTGCCCCCTGTACTACTAGTAATGGACAGAGGCAGCTCCTAAATGCTTTATCTCATTCATGGGTCCTCTCAAATTATCTATGGTATGATCCCAGTTGTTCTTATTAAGGATAATAGATATTTATTAACCATGGGATGAGTAAGGACAATCTATAACCAAATGGGATAGGTTATTTTGAGGACAGAAAAGGGAAATGCTAGCCTTAAAATGGCCACCAAGGGCAGCTAGCCTAGTACATACGTATGAACCTATAAAAACACAAGTTAATTGACTTCATTAATTGGCTAAATAGTTTGCCCCACTCCAGGGGTTCTAATGTGTGTTAGCATGGAGGGTGATGAAAGATAGACCAGTCTGCTTTGCTAGAGATGGCCGACACCCCTTGCTCCATGTTTTCTGCTTACTGGGCAAAGCCTTTGTTGGCTCTGTATTGTCTTTTATAAGCTAAGTCCAACTAAAGGATATTCAGCATAGTAGATAGAGACATTGCAGTCCTAATCCTGACCACATCAAGGTTGTTATTCTCATTGTCATAAACATCTTGATCTTTAGGAGTTTCTGCATCTGGAACACATCCATGTCTGTGCTGTAAGTAAGACTTTGTTTCAGTGAAGGGTAGCACTCCATCCATATCTGGGTTTTGAGATGGCCATGCCTTCAGACCTGAGGGACACTGAGGAAGCATCTCTTTATGTATTAAAAATAGCTTTACCTCTAAGCAGATCCCCATGACCCTAATACTGAGCTTATTAAACTCCAGATTACTGTTAATAAAAATAACTATCAATTTATAGCCTGCTTTAGGGCACCATCCTTGTTCCCATTTGACCATGATTGGTTCCTGAATATGATTAGTGAACTATCCTTAACAAAAAACACCTTTTCTATTGGGTGCTATAACTATACTTCAATTAGCAAGTGCACCTACACCTCTAATATTGGGTATACTCAAAGATTCCCTGACCTAGTGAAGACTCCCTTGAACAAGTGATTAATCAGTCTTGTAAGGGCTGAAACATTGTAGACATGGTCCTCACCAACATTGCTCCCAAGTGTACTAAACTTTTGGTATCTTCATCATTGGTTGAGTCAGACAACAAACTAACAACATTCTTCTTTAAAACCACTAATTCTGTAAGAGTAAACAAATTTGATTTAAAGAACTTTATACTTGCTTAAATGATGTGATTGCTAAGTTTACTTGCAGTGACACCATCCCACTGAAGCTTCTTCTGCTACTTTTTTAGATGAATTCTAATCCCACATTAGAAAGACCAAATAAACATGAACTGAAACTGTTATCAGAAGTCAAAAACAATGTAAGCATGAGTCTATGCAAAATATCAACAAAGAGCTAAAATGGAATGTTAGAAAGTCCAAATAAACATGAACTGAAACTGACATCAGAAGTCAAAAAGCACTAAAGAAATTAATCACATTAGGAAAATTAAAAAATCCCAGTTTGGAATGTGTGGAACTAATCCAAATGGCATTACTCATTTTGCTATTAAAAACAATTTTGTTGCAGACATGTATAGTACTGACTTTTCTGCAGAAACAGTCACTCAGTTTCTGCAAATCCCTGAATCCCACTTACCCAACCACATCAAAAATTATCATGGAACTTTTCCTGGCTGTACACTTTAAAACTAAAACACCACTTCTGTAGCCCCCAACAACTTACCTGGATGCCTAATTAACTGCACTGCATGTGCTCACATTGAAACCTTCCTGCATTTGTTTAACTTATGCCTAGCAAGAGTGTATGTCCCCGAAAACTGCTGCAGTGATGTCTTTGCAGAAAGTGGGCCATTCTGCAGACCACAGGAATTGCAGATCTATCAGCCTAACTAACCTAACTTGCAAAGCCATGGAACTCATCATACTGATGTCATAAACTACAGTACTAAAAATCCTTATACAACTGTATCCGCAACAGTTTTTTTAAGGGCAGATCATACCTACTTCATTAACTTCTTTGAGATGGTTTGAGATGGTTACAAAGGCAGTAGATGGTGGGCACTCAATCCATACATCATATATGTACCTGGCTAAGCTCTTTAACACTGTACTCCAATCTCGCATTGTAAATAAGTTAATACATTAAGGGATGACCCTTAAGTGTTAAAGTGGATTGTAAACTGGCATAAGGATTGAATCCACACAATTAAAATGTCAGGTGCCACTTCTGCAAATAAGAATGTAAATAGTGGATTTCTTCAGGGCTCAGTGCTGGGACCCTCTTTTTTTGGTAGATACTTTTTCTGACCTCCAAACCGCATACCAGACCTATGGTAACCAGATTTGCTAATGACTTTAAATTGGGTTTTGTTATTCATTTCTACCATTTATACAGATGCAGTTCAACAAGAAAGACTAAGTTCTAACTAGTGGTATATTGAGAAAGGGCTCAAACTAAATGTAACAAAGTACAGCATTGTTGCCTTTTAGACACAGTTCTCATCCATACAGCATAGCCAGTACTCCACAGTGACTCAGTAGACATCAGTCTTGTCAACTGGTAGACAGTTCCCTTACATTCAACCATGTTACAACAGTGGTTAGGAAATCCTTATGTCTGGGGCAACTGATATCCAAATGTGTCTCATTTAAGTCAAAGGATGTTATTGTCCATTTGCAGTACATACTAATAGGATTAATTACTGAGTCCAATGCATCTTTCAACATGTACATAGCCAGATACACCAGACGGCTAGAAAGGCTCCAAAGATTCCTGATTAAAGAGATTGCTGTTCTATAAACAGTTAACTATCAAGATGGACTTGAAACCCCATCCCTATACTCTGTCTGTTAATACTCTCATGTATAGAGATGTCTGCCTGATATTCTGGGTCATCAAAGAGCCCATGCTAAGGGATATTCACAGGATGAACAGCTTCACACACACCCAAATCAAAGGAACTGAACCTCATTAACATAAATAAAATACTCTAGAGGGATAGATTTATTATCCAATGCTAGCCACATCTCTGAAAAGAAATGCCCTTGTGTTTCAAGCAGTGTAACATCCTTTGCTATTTCAAGGCTAATCTTGAATACTGAATGGGTGCCCACAAGTTTAGTCTTGGCCTGACATGTCTTGCCATCTTAGAAACAGGCGAAAACATCTTGAGGATAGTATTTTGACAAGGTGCACATGGTCTTCAGAATTACTTCCTTTGCAGTTCCTAACATCCTGGATGTTTACACACATGCACACACATGCATATGGTTAAAGGGCAACCCATCAATATGGAGGTAGTTGGGAAGTTGGAAGCATATAAATTGTCTACCACTGAAAATCATATACTCTTAGCATCTTAGTAATCACATCACTAGAAAATGATCACGCACAACAAAGAAACTCAGCTGAACAATTACACACATTGCCCTATATATATATATATATATATATATATATATATATATATATATATATATATAGATATATATATATATATATATATATATATATATATATATATATATATATATATATATATATATATATATACATGCATAGATACATACACACACACACAAAACACATATATTTATGTGTGTGTGTGTGTGTGTGTGTGTGTGTGTGTGTGTGTGTGTGTATGTTTATGGGTCTATGTCAGATGATCGACTTTTCAGAAACTCAAGAATATATCGAAGAGACCATAAGATCAAGTTTCCGAAAACTCGAACATCAAAAAAAAAATCTACCTTTTTTATGTTTTTGCAGGGGGGCAACCCCCCTGCACCCCCACACTCTCTGCAAACTATATATAACAATTCTGAGGTCATACATTTTTCGATCTTTGCTGTACTGCGATCTCCATTCAAAAGCTTTGCATTTTCAAAAACTCTATCATATGGTCTCAACCATATGGAGTTCGAGTTTCTGAAAACTCGATCAACTGTTGGGACTCATAAACTGAAAAAATACTCAAGCTTCCATTCACCTCTGTAACAAACCCAAAGTAATGGAAACCTTTGATATAATATAATGGTGAAATGTTTCCTCTTCTCTATGCTAACACAACCTGTGCTTCAGCAAAAACAGTATGCTAGAAGTACTTCTAATCAGGACATGTAATCACCCGCAGTGCTTGATAAATAGAACATTCTGCTAGCTGTACTTGATAAGTGAGTATTTCCTTATGAGCTTCACGGTGAAGTGCCTTGTTCCCATTTGCATAAATGTATATGCAATTATGTTGTTTATATACAAAGAAAAAGAGATTGCTATGAAGTACTTTCCTTAGCAGGATTTTGTATTCACCTCAGGTTTCCCAAAGCTCTCTGGGTTTATTGGTTAACCCTAAACACAGAGATTGTGTATGTGTGACAGGGTTGTATTTCATTTTATATATTCACTGTAGGACATGTTCTTGTTATACAAAAAAAAAAACAGTATGAAAACATTGTACTAATAGTCTGACACTGGAGTATGCTTCCATTTATTAACAAGTGGACTCATTTTTATTTTATCTGCTTATTTATTGTCGTTGCTTTCTCCCTTTATCATCATATGGATGCATACTAAACATTAGAGTAGCCCAAATAGCACCCAAAACATTATTTGGAAATAAAAGCTTGTAGTCTTTACGACAAAAAAAGCTGGTGTGGGTACATTTGTAAGTATGGAACCAGTCAGTTATTACACCCAAACAAACTTGTATGACTGTGGGAAAAGGGGCTCCTTATTAATTACTGTTAAAAAATTATCAGTATTTTGTGTGCCATATGCCTCATTATATTCTGCATTGGTTTCCCTTATTGAGTTGTATACAACTTTATATTTCATATGCACATAACTTATTTGGCTTAATTGCCATTCCTCAGATTAATTTTATTCATTCTTTTAGTCCATTTCTGTTGTCACCTTCTTATCCAGCAACTTTCCTTTCAGCTTTGCACAAGATTTACATTTTGTTGCTTGCTTTTTATCTGCTTGTCTCATTTGTTCTGTCCTGTCTCTGTATACGCCTGTTCCCTTTGCATAATAAAAAGCACCAAGTGTTACTCAACTTTCAGTCTTACCCTCCCTAAGCTGACACATTTACTAATTTCACACATGGCTGAGACCACTGCTCCTCCTGTTCAACTTCTTCATTCACAATAATATTATTTTAAGGAAATCAAAACTGAAAGACAACTCAGTGACCCAAGTCCATGAACTGTTAAGAAGGGATGACTTAAGGAATACCGTGGGAATTGATTTGCTGTGCCTATTTGCAATTTTTCTTGAGAAGTCATGGCATGATTCTGATTAGACTATGGGACTGAAGGAAGAACATGACCTCTTTTATTAGGTTCAGTACGATAAGCACTAGGATACCAGAATGTTTGTCCATGTCATCAAATACTCAAAAAGCTGAAGTGCTTAAAAGAAGGGATGGGTATTTAAACCTCTTTATAGCCATTAATCTTGGCAGCCAATAGACCCTCATTTTTAGCATTAGAAAAGCTTTTAGGTTTTAGAAGAAAACAGCTGCATGAGACATAAGAATGGGCTTTTAATAGGCATTGGAAATGAACAATAGCTATGAGGAGAAAATAAAGTCCACTCCAAACCAATGCTTCTTTTATTTGTGTGAAACAAAACAAGCAAATTGCTGAAGCACTAACAACCACTGTTATGGTTTTTAACCCTTTTACTACTGTGGCCTAATAGTTATTCAGTGGAAAAAATGCTGCTGTAGCATTCCTTTTTTCTCTGCAATGTAATTACAATTAAATGTATATCCTAAAGACTATTGTTTAGGTACCGACTAACAACAACATTTTTACAAGCATTTGTTTTATGTACTTTTCATCATTTCTGCAAACTTTTTTTTTTTCGGTTTAAGTTGTAGTTTATGGGTTGAATATAAAGTAGATTTATCGTTCACTTTAGTCAGATTTGTGTGGATATAATACTAAATGTATTGTGTATTTTTACTCTTCATAGTTATTTATTTTGCTAATGCAGTGCAAGCTCAGTGTGTGTGTGTTTGTGTAGATGTGGAAATGGATTAAGAGCAATTAAGAATTCTGAAACTAATTATATTTCATCAGAATTGTATTTTGTTTGCTAGTTAACAACCCTCCTATGTTGTAGGTTACCAGTCCATTTTGTTTGCCTTAGAGATATTGTTTGAGTGGTTACAGTATTGTCTGATGGATGTCCACAGCGACAACGTAAAAGCAGGTAGATATGAGGAAAATAGCTTTCAGTTTTCATAAAAGTTGAATTTGTATTTGCTTCTTACCTACTTTTTGTACTTGCTTCAAATGACAGTTAATCATTAGTAAAACTGTTCCCAGAGAGCTCACAGACAGAAGATTATCCCTCTGCCTTGTTATGATAGATTATACCCATGTATCCTATATCCGGGGTAATTTACTTGAAGATTAGATTTCAGCTTCTAATGGAGTTTACCATAACTTCCTGTATTAAAAATTGATGCAGCCTAGTCACAAACAACATTCTAATGCCATTGTTTCAGTCATTAATTAAGTAGTAATACATCATAATTGGAAAACATACTTTCTAATAGATTACACTTTTGTCAGAAAGGCTTTGTATTCTATCAAATCTTTACTAATTAGTAAAAAAAAGAAAACACAGTGTAGTATTTAATAATAACACTAAAGTCACTGATGTTGATTTAGATGTCCCTTCCACATGCAGTGTCCTAGGCGTCCATTTTAACATGTAGGGAGGCCATGGTGGTGCAGTGGTTAGCATTGCTGCCTCACAGCAAGAGGTTCTCCGGTTCAATTCTCGGCTGAGGTGCCTTCTGTGCGGAGTCTGCATGTCCTCCATGTGGTCGCATGGGTTTCCTCCAGGTGCTCCGGTTTCCTCCCACATCCCAAAGACATGCAGTAGGTGGATTGGACAGTCTAAATTGGCCCTAGGTGTGTGTGTGCCTTCTGTGGAAGGTTGGGCGCAAGGCTGGCAACTCGACACCGTAAAAAACTCCACTGCCAATCATGAGCGGATAGATGATCTGCTGTGGTGACCCCTAACTGGGAAAAGCTGAAAGAAGAAGAAGAAGAAGTTTCATTCAACCCAGGTTATTTATTGGATTGCATTTTTGGCTGCCATAAAGTTTTTTTTATTAATTGATTTTTATAACACCCACCTCTGAGATCTTTAGAAACATGGTCTAAAACAGAAAAATATATTTTTTAAATGATGCGCACAGACTGGAATGCTTGTAAAGTGCATTGTTAGTCTTTAGTCCTAATCACATATAAATGTTCTTTAATTCTATTATATAGCTTTCTAGTAGACATGACGACATAAAACACTTGAGAGTGTGAACATGTAACTATATAAATTAGACTTGCTGATTTGCAGTAAAAATACCCACTAATATTAATACTTCTATCAATATGTGCCAACATAATACATGGACTTCCCATATGTAACTGCACACACTTGTACATACCGTGATTTTTCTTGGTAAATAAAGTCAGCTTCTTAGTGTTATCAATCTCTAACTACTGTTTTTAATAGATTTGGATTTTTTTACACATAAAACTTGGTGGAGTCCCTGCAATTCTCCCACCTTGAAAATTGCCCCTTAGAACTTCTCAATTCTGACTGATGATGTTTCTGATGCTGTTGTCATTCACTGTCATATACAATATGAAACTACTGTTAAACCTCTTATTATTAATCTTCTCAGAATTTCTTGTGGCATACCCCCTATTAAAATAGGAAGAAAAACTTCAGACCGCTTCTCTATAATCAAATCTGACATACATTGTAATGCACCCAAATCGGACCCTCTATCTTTAAACGTGTCGACAATAATTTTAATAGCTTCCAAAAAAACTTCTTCATCTGTAGTTAACTTTGAGGCCCTTATCTGGCCTGTAGGTATATTTATTTTCATATGTACTGAGTCTGAGCTAAAGTACTGCAAATAATTGAAAAACATGCTTTCCTATAAATTGGCCTAGAAAACTTGTTTAAGCTTTCACCCTACTTAACAGTGACATCTAAAAAAGATACACTGCTACCTATGCAACCTAAAGTAAATGACAAAAAGCACACACTGTCACAAACGTCTGAAATAAAATGTTCAATTTCATCTTGGGAGACATCTGTTATAAAAAAAATCATCAACAAACCTCTTATACAGATTGACTTGTGCAAAAAAAATGAGGATCTGGCATAAAGTTTGAGTTTCCCACCACCCCATAATGACATTTGCAGAAGAAGGGACTACCGTAGCCCCCATAGCAACACCTTTTCTGTCTTGATAATATTTTCTGTTAAAGGTGAAAAAGTTAATCTCCCACATGACTTCCATCAACTCAAAATGGTGCTAAAGGTATCACCACAAAAATTGCTGAATTTAGTCACAAACATTCTCTGAAATTCCCTTTCTTCTGAAATAGGAATGGGTAAAGTGTAGGTGTAAACGGATTGATTGTACATCTAATCTAAAAAGTGTAATACAACCAGTCTCAGTAGAAAATTGCCTAAGAGAATCCAAAAAATGCCACAAATCCTTAACATGGCTTTCTAACTTTTGTGCAAAAGGATTTAAAAAAATAATCCAAAAATAACTAAATATATTCTGTGACACTGCCTTTGGCAGAAACTATAGGTCTGAAAGGTACCAGATATTGACAACTATGAAGCTTAGGTATGCCAAACAAAACTGCTACTCTTGGCTTGTCAAAATGAAGAAACTGAAAACATTCAATAGAAATAGAACTGTTGACCAATAACTCCAGTAGGACATTATAAATGTATTTGTATCTATTGTGAATCTCAGCTAACGTGACACATTTGTATTCATCACCATCACTAAGCATTTTCTCAATTACACAAACATGATCAGCTTGATACATTATTACCAATCTACTCCCCTTCTCATCTTTCATGTGTCTCAGATCAGGTCTAGAACTTAACTCAAATAAGGCCTTCCTTTCTAGCATAGTTACATTACAAAAAAACATTGGTTTATTTAATAGTCATCTGCCATATGTCCTGTTCACACATATCATAAAATACAGAAATAGTATTTTGCAAGGCAGGATTGTAGCAGTTAGTTTTCTTAAAAGGAAAAGTGTCTTGTGATTCAGTGTCTTGAAAAATACATACTAAATTCAATTTTTCTACAACAAAGTTCCAAATTTAACAGAAGTATGACTAGCATTAGCTAGTGGGAAAGAGTGACATACCCTTTTGCAAAACAATGATGTGTGTTACATTAAATTCTTCACCTGCAAAATTATGAATATCAGTCAACATAACAAAATGTCCAGAACCAACAGACAAAGAATTAACCTCTAATGATTCCACTTCCATGGCTGCCCTCATCCTCTGTGCGCATGTCACCTCTGTTGGAAGGTGTTCTCTGATTGGATGTAAAAAACTCTGTAGTCAGTGGAAGGGATGTCTGCCTGCTGGCAAGCCCTCGGACCTAGTCAGTGGAAGGGATGTCTGCCTGCTGGCAACCCCTCGGACCTCCTTGCCGGAAATAAAAAAAAGTGTAATTCACCCAAATTGACCTGAAAATTCTCTACTACTATCATTCCCTGATTATTGGTTGAGCTAGTATGAAAGGCATTTGAAAAATTGTTATAAAGAAGAGGAAAGACAATCCATAACTTATTGGCAGCAATGTCCGTTTTTAACTTCTTCTTCTTTTCAATGGTCTCATTGGCCATAATGTCAGTAAGAACATATGAACTTTATCTACAAAATTCCATAGAAAATTCAGTAGTTTCCTTGACCTATCCTATACTTTTGATGTGAAGTTGTCCTAACGCGCATTCATTCTTACTGATGGGTTTGGAGCCGATCCTCGGCTCTGACTCAGTTGTTTTCACAAGCTCAAGGTTTTCAGCTAGCTTGAGGCTAATTCCCTATCCCTTGATGCACTTGTGCTCCAACTCAGATCTCATTTGCCACAGAAACAGATTGAGAGTGTTCTACGCTAGCTCAGGCTAAGTACAAATATTTTATAGTTTTTTTTTCTTATAAACATTCAAAATTCCTAGTCTTTAGTAAAAAAATATAGTTTGGAGGTTTTTTCCTCTTTAGAGAGTGCTGTTTGTTTTCTTCTTGTCTTAGAAATAACTAATTTTCTATTTTTTTTTTATCAGGCTGTTGTTTGTTGGGCCTTTTTTCCTTACCCTATCTTTTTTCTGTTATCAGAATTGTTTGTCAAATAGCAAGTAGCTTATTGTTAGTGCATGTGTTTTCTTTGCTTCTATAGAGATTTATCTCTACAAGTTACAATTTTATGATTAAAAGTTGTAGATAGCTTTAGTGTGTAGTGCTTACTTCAGTGTTTTTTGAAGTGTACTTGCATGGTTTTCCATAATCCGTTTAAATTAGAGGACTTTTTTTTTCTCTTTGCTCATCAGAAGGACTTTGTGTGTGTGTGTATATTTCATCCTTCTGTTTGAGGCTTTTTATATATGTATGTATATATATATATATATATATATATATATATATATATATATATATATATATATATATATATATATATATATATATACACACACACACACACACACACACACACACACACACACATACACATATCCTTCAAGTAACCTTGTTTAGGTTAGAGACGCTAACAAACTAATTTTTCTGGTAGCTTGACAAAATGTCTAAACAAACTAAAGAATCAAATCCTTCAGGTTTCAAGCAGTGCCTGAAGTATGGGCAAAATATGTCACTGATTGATAGTCACACAGAATGTGTGTATTGTTTAGGAGAAATTCACTTGCAGAACTCTTGTGCTATATGTCATTTGTATAGCTCAAGAGTCCTGCAAGAAAGGAAAAACAAACTGATTTTAAAAGGGCCTTTAAAGTCATCCTTCTCTGAGGCTGTTGAACAAGGTCAATGTACTCTTCATAAAACTAAGTCACCTACTTCCTCAAAAAGATTTTCTTCGGAAGAAGAATCGGAGCCATCCAGAAAGCAAACAAAAATGTCTCCGACAGTTTCAAAACATTCTGAAAAGTCTTCAACCTCGGCCCCACTGCCTTCAGAGCTGATGGTTTTGCAAGTAAGGAGCTAGTCCCCTGCACTGGAGCCAGTGTCTCCAGCTTTGAGATCACCTCTTCTTCAGGTATCACCATCTCCAGCCCCTTCATCTAGATCCTCAAGAAGTCTTTCTGAATTTGATGTGGCTCTTGTTGTGCAGAGACTGCTAAGGACACTGGCATAGCAAAATTATCAGAACTGACTCTTAGGGCTTTGGAACCGACTGGACCTTTCACTTCTACCTCGATTCCTCCTCTGACCCGACCAATGGCCTCAGAGCTGGAATGTGTGGAGCCGATGGTAACAGGTTTGTTGGAGAAAAAACCTAACCCAGGTTCTTTGTCTCTATCTGCTCTGACTACTTTGGTGCCATCCGTGGAGTCTAGGAGCCGACACTTAATGGTCGGGTCCAGGGGGTTGAGTGGAGCCGATATTTTGTTGGATCCGACTCTTCCTCTTGGAGCCTTGGCTCGTGTGAGCTCAGCTCCTACATCAGCTTTGGAGCCTACTCCTGTGGTGCTGGAGATGCCCCTTGGTTCCTCGGAACTGGAGGGTTTTTTGGCCCAGGGGAGTGGGGCCTTGGAGGCTATGAAGAGAGCTCTGTCCCCAGAGATGGATCACCATCTGCTGCACCTTTCCATCCCTTAAAACACCGGTGTCCAACTGACTCCATAAAGGCATAGAGACCCAGAGCTTCAGGAAGCCCCAGTGGGTGGTCCCTTGTCTTCCAAGACCTCTCCAGAATACCCTTCTGAAGAGGCTCCTCGAAAGAAAACATGCAAGAGGTAGCATTTAGACTCCTCACAGGAATCACTTACATCAGATATGGACCTCGATGAATCAAAAGGGTCCACATGGTCACCCTCTGAGGATGTCTCCTTTGCAGACATCCTAGAGATCCTAAAGCAGAGAGGCAGCTGGAATTCCATTAGCCCTACTGAAGAGGAGTCTGTGTACCTGAAAGCTTTCGGGTCTCGACCTTTCACCTCTTGGGTCTCTCCGCCTTTTGAAGAGCTCCTGGAGTTAGTTTGTCGAAAGGCGTGGGAGTCTCCAGACACAGTGGAGACCATCCCTAGGAGGCCGAATAAGTTTATAACCAGTCCACAAGACAAAAATTTTCTAACAAAAGGTGTTCCGGTGGATGCTGTGGTGGTGGCAGTGGCCACTAAAAAGATCGGAAACATCCTCATCTGTTCATCCTCCGAATAAGGATTCACAGATGATGGACAGATATGGAAAGCACATGTTTTCATCAGCGGCCTTCACACTGAGGTCCTTGATTACAGAAAGATCTCATTAAAGAGCTAGGAGATTCTCTCCAGGGTTCAGTAGCTGAGGGGATATCAGAGAAAGTATCATCCCAGCTCTCCACCCCTTAACTCCCTAGTGAACTTGTCCATGAGGCTTATCTCTTATGCAGCCGTTGGAACAGCATCTTCAGGAATCACCCTTAGGAGACATTTCTGGATGCGAGACTGTAATTTCGCGGAACCCTTCAAGTCATCCTTCATAAATACCCCCTTTGATGGCTCCGTCCCTTTTCAGACCAAAAGTAAAAGAAACTGTAACCAGTTGTGAACAGGAGGGAAAGACTCTCTGTGGTGTGGGAGTATATTTTTCCAACCCTTCCAGACTCTATCCCAAGGGTCAAAAGGGGGGAAATATGTGGTTCTGGAAATCCCAGAGAGTTTTTCCTGACACACGTGATGAACCCTCCTTCAGGGGCAGAGGAGGAAGAAATAACGGAAGATGCTGCCCACGTGGCAGAGGGGGTCCGCAGAACCAGGGTAACTGGGAATCTTTTTTTGGAAAACTCTTCCAGTGCTCCAGAGAGGAGGCCCATCTGTCCCACTTTGGAGGCAGTCGGGGGATGCTTATCTTTGCACCCAGTCTCCTGGCTAAAAATTACAAAAGACTCATGGGTGCAAAGAATCATATCCAGAGGTTACTCAATACCCTTTTCAACCCCACCTCTCTCAAACAAAAGGATTTAGGATGTTCCACCCGATCAAAGGGATCAAGCAACCACATAAATCCAAAAGTTGCTAGAAAAAAGAGCCATCCAGTCAGTCCCTGTTAGGATCCGGAATTTGCTCAAGGTTTTTTTAGTTCCAAAGAAAACAGGGGACTAGAGACCAATACTGGATCTCAGCAGACTAAACAAGTCAGTGAAGAAAACAAAAGTTCCAGATGGTCACGTTGCAATCAATAATTCCCTTTCTAGGGAAAGTCCATTGGATGTGCTCTATAGACCTCCATGATGCATACTACCACATATAAATAGACAGGCCATCCAGGAGGCACCTGTGCTTTCGGCTGGGAGCGTCACTGTTAATTTTGAGCTCTGCTCTTTGGCCTCACTACACCTCCCAGAGTGTTCACCAAAATGCATGGCAGTAGTCACAGCTCACCTGAGATGGCTAGGATTCCTGGTGTTTTCATACTTAGATGACTGGCTCCTAACCGCCATCACCAAGCAGTTAATAAACCAAGCAAGGGACACAGTGTTACAGCTATTTGCAGAGTTGGGAATTACTGTCATTTACGAAAAATCTGCCTTATTGCCATCTCAGCATACCATTTTTATAGGAGCAGAGCTAAACACAAACACAATGATGGTAAACCTTCCAGAAGAAAGGATTCAGGTCCTTCAAAAGCAGATTCAGAATCTCTTACACAAAACAAAAACTCAAGCCAGAGAGGTTCTGAAGGTGCTAGGCACAATGACAGCATCCATCACAGTAGTTCCTATGGCACGCATGCATATGAGGATCATACAGTGGCTTCTTTTTGCCCAATGTCCAGTGCAAACACTCACAGTGTCCTACAAAATGATCTTGATGCCAGCCTGCAAAAAGGATCTACTTTGGTGGCTTCATTCAGATCAAGTAATGATAGGAAAACCCTTTATTCCTCCTGCTCCCCTAGCCACAGTTCCCATGGACACTTCACAGATGGGGGGGGGGGCATTATCTGGGAAGAACAGCTCAAGGCACGTGAAAAAAATACGAGGTTTACTTGCACGTCAATGTTCTGGAAATGAGAGCAGTGCTTCTAGCATTGCAGGCTTTCCAAGACTCTCTACCTGTAGGAACAATTGCAATTCAGACAGTATGTCATTGGTATGGTACATAAACAAGCAAGGAGGAACCAAATCTTATCCCCTATGTCGAGAGCCCCTGAGAGTATAGGAATGGGCGATGTCCTCCCAATGCTTTCTAATAGCAATGCACATCCTGGGGAAATCCAACGTGATTGCGGACAAACTCAGCAGTCATATACTGATGCCACACAAGTGGTTCCTCAAACAAGAAGTAGCAGAGAACATTTTCCACAGATGGGGCCAGCCTTGTTACAACCTTTTCGCCATGTCCACAAACACAAAATGTAGTAACTATTTCACCCCAATTCCCCCTCAGGGGAAGTCCCCAAGGGATGCACTCATACACGATTGGCCCCTGGGTCTCCTATATGTCTTTCCTCCCTTTCCATTAGTACCCAGAGTCATTCAGAAAGCCAAATTATTGGGAAGAACCTTAATTCTGATAGACTCTTACTGGTCTCGTCAAATTTGCTTCCCCTTCTTACAACCTTATCTTCCGGAGGAACCTTGGATCCTGGACCCAGTACCAGATGATCTGATACATCCTTCACGAGTTCTTCACCCATCTCTCAAATCCCTCAAGTGGACAGCTTGGCCGCTCCAGTTCCAAACATAGCCAGGTTACAAAATCTTTCATCGCCCGTTCAACACATTTTGATATCTTCCCATAAGATCTCAACGAGATTATATCTTAGGAAATGGAAAAGATTCACATTTTGGGCACTACAAAATAAAAGTGATCCCTATTTTGCATCTCTTTCTTCCATCCTAGAATTTCTAACAAAGCTTTTTGAAGAAGGTGCAGCAGCTGCTGCTATCAGAGTGCAATTAGCAGCAATCTCAAATTTTCATCGAGGGGAAATTGGACCAAACATCATGTCACATAGATTGTGCAAAGCTTTTCTTAAGGGCATTTGTCTCTTAAGGCCACCAATAAAATCTCCACTACCACCATGGACTCTCAATTTTGTTATCATGTGATCTGAATTTCATAACTTGGAAAACCATCTTCTTAGTGGCCATCACCTCAGCCAGAAGGATATCAGAACTGCAAGCACTGAAAATCAAACCCCCATATCTATTGTTTTATAATGATAGGATTTCACTATGTACTAATCCATCTTTCTTACCAAAAGTGTGTTCAGAATCAAACTTAAATCAGACCATTGAGTTACCAGTATTTTTTCTCAAGTATGGCAATAGGGCAGAATATATGCTACACCAACTTGATGCGCACAGACAGTTACGTTTCTATTTACGTAGAACAAAGGAATTTAGAAAGTCAGATCAACTTTTTATGTCTTTCTCAGATGCCAAAAAGGGTATGGGGTATGGTGGTAGCAAAAACCACTCTGTCTAGACGGCTGTCAGACTGCATTTCCTTTACTTATAATTCAGTGAATAAAGAACTTCCAGGTAAAATAAAGGCTCATTCAACTAGAGCAATTGCCACTTCTTCAGCCTTTCATGCCAGAGTGCCTTTTGGCACCATTTGTGCAGCAGCAACTTGGGCAACACCTCATACCTTTATTACTCATTACAGAGTAGATACTGCCTCCAGGGGCAGGGCATCCTTTGGGTCCACTGTGCTGAAGAATATACTCTCGTGAACCACCTAGGACTAATGGTGCTAGGAATGCTGTCCCATCAGTAAGAATGAAAGTGAGATAGGGCAACTTCACATAAACAAGTTATGTACTTACCATAACGTTCCATGTGAGTTGTCTATCTCGCTATTCATTCTTACGTCCCTCCCTCCAACCCCCAGCCTGTGGCTTCTAGTGGATCTAGACTTTATTCAATTTGAACACATTTTACTTGACCCTTTTTAATTGCTTAATTCACAGCTACAGATATGTATATAGACATTTATTTATAGACTGTTATATTTTAGAGGCAAACAAGATCTGAGTTGGAGCACTAGTGCATCATGAGATAGGGAATTAGCCTCGTGCTAGCTGAAGACCTCGAGCTTGTGAAAACGGCCGAGTCAGAGCCGAGCATCGGCTCTGAACCCATCAGTAAGAATGAATAGCGAGATGTTAAGAACATAACTTCTTTTTATTTGTCTCCACTGCCGAGTAGACATTCCATTGCTACTTTCTAGAAACAACTCCAATATACTTGTAAATTGTTGCCCTTGATAAAGGTACAGTTTATGTCTCCAATTTTTCTACAACCTTTCTAGAACCTTTCCTTGTTAATATACCCTCAAATAAACAATGAAGAGTAACAGGATATGTATGCAAACTATGAATAGGATATACCCTCTCCTTGCTAACCTTGATTTTATCAATTTTTGAGCAAGATTTGTACCTGTTTGAGAAACATGTCTAGGTGTGTATGCAGGTATCTTTTTAAGAAGCCGTACTACCTCATGCTTATCTGTCATCACCATTAAGGTTGCCACCTTTTCAGTGGGCTAAAGTGGGACACAAGGGTGAGGCCAGTATGGCACTGGCCACAGCCTCTACCCATGACAGCACCACAGGAGTGGTGAAAGAGATCCATTTATGGGTATGACAGTGTAAAGGTATTACAGCATTTGAAGTCCCTCATACCATTTAAATTATGAGGCTGTAATAGTAAAAGTGAAGCCGAACTGCAAAAACACTTCCACATATTACTCTTTTTATATAGCTGTAACAGGAAAAAGTAATGTTTACTGGAAAAGAAATACACTAAACAGACAAGTATGTTTATTTAAAAAAGTAAAAAAACTCTAAATTCTACCTATTACACTAGCTATAACTATTCTAAACAAGAAAACAAAAAAAAATCTGCACACTATAAACACACTAAAATTAATCTTATTTCTTTTAGACATGTATAATTAAACAGTTAAGAATGCTTATTGTAAATTTAGGCATGCCTCCCGCAAAAAAAGTAAAATAATATGTACACATTTCACACAGTGAAAAGAATCTGTTCATCAGACCGACAGCAGGCATGACAATTCAAGCGTGCGTGTGTGATGCACGCAAAAAAACAGGAGCAGGGTTTTCTGCAATGTTTGTGTTCCTGAAGGTAATCTGAGGTTATTCCACAACAATACAGACTCTGAATACCACCTTACAGTGTTTCATGGCCTTGTTTCTACCGAAGTATGTGCATTTTGCAGCTGTGGAAATCTGGTTGCAGTAATATGTAAGTACCCATTAGGATATGTGCCTGGATGCATTTATGTTATTTTGCAGAGACTTATAAGTCTATGTTCAGTAATGCCCCCTTTGATGACACCTCTCTTTTTGGCACCAAAGTAAAAGCTACGTTGTCCAGGTGGGAGAAGGATGGAAAAACCCTTTCTGCTGTGGACATATATTTTTCCACAACCCCCCCCCCCCCAAAGATCCTTTTCAAGGAATCAACGAAGTGGTGGAAAGATGTGGTTCCATAAATCACAAGGATCTTTCCAGGACACACGTGGAGGGTCTTCCGCCAAACAAAGAGGGGGAAGTTAAAATGGTAAACACTGGCCTCACAGCAGAGGAAGCCCATAGCATCAAGGCTCCAGAGAATCCTTCTTTGGCAAACCCTTCCAGTGCTCCTGAATGGAGGCCTGATTGTTCCCCATTGGAGGCAATCGGAGGTTGTTTGTCCTTGCACCAGAGAGCCTGGCTAGAAATAACAAAATATACTTGGGTGCAGAGGATCATATCCAGAGGATATATAATTTCATGTTCCCTTTGTCCTATAAACTCCAGAAAAATCCCCAATGTTCCACCAAGTCAGAGGGAACAAGCAGCATTTCAAATACAAAAGCTGATAAACAAAAGAGTCATCCAAGAGGTCCCCCCAGACCAAAGAAGATCTAGAACTTACTTGAGATTCTTTTTTACTGCTAAAGAAAATATGGGACTTGAGAGCCTTTCTGGATCTCAGTAACCTGAACAACTTTGTTCAGAAGACAAAGTTTTGGATGGTCATGGTTTAGTTAGTTTTTCCATTTCTGGAGAAAGACAATTGGATGTGCTCAGTAGATCTCCAGGATGCGTGCTATCATATAAAAATGAACAGACTATCCAGGAAATTCTTACTCTTCCAGCTAAAAGCTAATCATTATCAATTCAGAGCAGTGCCCTTTGGTCTCACCACAGCCCCCCAGGGTGTTCACCAAATGCACGACAGTGGTAGCAACTCATCTCAGACTGCAAGAATTCTGGGTGTCTCCTTACTTAGACAACTGGCTCATTTCCACCCCGACCAGGCATCAACTTTTCATGGTAAGAAGAAAAGTAATCCAGATGTGCATGCAATTAGGCATAACTGTAAATTTTAAAAGTCACATCTTCAACCATCTCAAACTATAGAGTTTATTGGAGCGCTACTCAACGAAAGGTCAACACAAGCTTTTCTTCCCCTTTCCAGAGTCCAAACCTTAAGATCGCAAGTCAACAAGATACTTTGCAGTACCACAGCTCCCGCTTGTCTGGTCCTACAAGAGTTAGGATCAATGACGACAGTGATACCCTTTGTTCTGCTGGCCAGATTTCACATGAGGATTCTTCAGTGGATGTTTGCATCTCAATGGCTGATATTTCAGCTACCTCTATCCACCCCAATTTGAATCACCAACTTGTGCAAAAAAGATCTGATGTGGTAGACCCAGTCAGAACAACTACCACAAGGCCGTCTATTTGTCCCTTCTCAGCAGAAGGACATAAATGCTTCCCAGCTGGGGTGGGGAGGCATTACCTGGGAAAGACAGTCCAAGGCATGTGGACCCTGAGGAGACCAATTTGCATTTCAATGTAGTAAAGGTGAGAGGAGTGCTTTTAGTGTTGCATGCCTTTGAAGATGCTGTCCCATTGGGAATGATTGCGATACAAACAGACAATATGTCAGTGGTTTGGTACATCAACAAACAAGGAGGAACCAGATCATACCCCCTGTGTCAAGAAGCACTACAAGTGTGGGAATGGGCAGTCTCTACCATCATCTTTCTCTTTGCAACGCATATCCCAGGGAAGACCAACGTACTAACCAACAAACTAAGCAGGTGCATTCTCTTACCTCATGAATGGTCCGTCAATCAGAAAATAGCAGACCACAAGTGGGGCCAGCATTGCTGTGACCTCTTTGCTTCTCCCGTTAACGACCAGTGCAGCAGCTACTTTGCCCTTATTCCTCCACAGGTGGTGTCACCGAGGGATGCTCTACTTCATGACTGGCCCCCTAGGTTACTGTATGCTTATCCTCCGATCCCACTGATATAGAAATTCCTTCAAAAAGCTGCCAGGTTGAAGAGCAAAGTCATCCTTATTGCTCTTTTTTGGCCTCAACAAATTTGGTTCCCCATCTCTTGGCCTCATTTCATCCATTAACCTGGATACTGGAACCAGCTCCAGACCTTCTGTCTCACCCAACAGAAATGGATCATCCAGATCTTCCAAAGCTCAAGCTGGCAGCTTGGGTTCTCCATTTCCGGTAATAGCCAGACAACCTATGCTGTCCTTCCTGGATTGAAGAATTCTGTTGCCTTCCCTCAAGCAATCTATGAGAAAAACTTATGCTAGCAAATGGAAAAGATTTGTGCATTGGGCACTCAGAAATAGTATGTATCCCTTTTTTGCACCGATTCATGCTATCCTGGATTTTTTGCTGTTGCTTTTTGATCAAGGGGCCAGTTCTTCCACGGTAAAGGTTCAGTTAGCAGCAATCTCCAATTTCTGTGTCGGTCTTGATGGCTCTTCCTTTATTTTGCATAAACTTTGTAAGACTTTTCATCGTGGAATACTCCTGTTAATTCCTCCAATTAAAGATCCTACTTCCACCATGGGACTTAACTCTGGTACTGCAAGCTTTGGTTCTTCCACCCTTCGAACCTGCAAATACTTGTGATCTCAAGTTCCTATCTTGGAAGAGTTTAATTCTGGTGGCCATTACTTCAGACAGACAAATTTCAGAACTTCAGGCTTTATTGGTGAAACTTCCATACCTAATTTTTCATAAAGATAGAGTTACACTGTGAACTAATGCATCCTTTTTGTCCAAGGTTGTATCCAACATTAACCAGTCTGTCAGCATTCCAGTTTTCTTCCCAAACTATACAAACAAAGGTGAACATTTGTTGCATTTTCTAGATGTGCATAGACAATTACGCTTCTAAGTACACAGAACAAAGGACTTCAGAAAATCAGATCAGTTTATTTCTTTTGCTGAAAAGAAATTGGGCAAGCCACTGTCTGAATTTCCCTAACCAAATGGCAAACTAATTGCATTTCTTTCATTTGTGATAAATTGTGTTTGCCCTTAATTAAGCAATTGCTTAGTTATTCTACAAGAGCCATAGCAGCTTCCTCAGCTTTTCATTCAAAAGCATCCATAGATGATTTGTGCAGCAGCAACTTGGACTTAACCTCACACCTTTATTTCTCATTACAAGCTAGACTTAGTATCTAGAAGTAGGGCATCGTTTGGCTCAGTTGTGCTCAGGAATATCCTTCCTTGAGGCCACCTTGGGATTATAGTAGCTGGAAAACTCTGTCCCATCAGTCGAGGATGGAATGAAAATAGACAACATCAGATAAAAAAGTTATGTACTTACCATAATGTTCCATTCGTGCTGTACAATTTTCATTCCTACTTGACTCCCCAGCCACCAACCCCCATCTAGTGTTCTTTGAAGAGCGAGTGAATAGAGCTATTCTTGGGGTCATTACATTGCCTCTTTAAGTCCAGATGTATCTTGTGATCCAGTATCTTCTATATTTCTTAAAAAAATTGTGTAGATGAGTAAAGTGTTAGTCTTTTGCTATAATCTGCAAACAAGATTTGAGGTAATGGGGGTGTTGCATTCTGTGTAAGGGAGAAGTTTGAGAGCTCAAGGTTGCCACAAGCTTTTTACAACAGCCGAGCTGGATCTGAGAGATCAGATCTGAATCCCATCAGTTGAGGAGGAATGAAAACTGGACAACATAGGCGGAGCATTATGATAAGTACATAACTTCTTTTTTTGCAAACCATCAATAAAAAGTCATTATAAACTAGATTGCAAAGAACAGCAGACCCCATGAACCCCATTTGCATCAGAACAGAGCATTAAGAAAAAAAAGAAACAGTAAAAGCGTACAGCACTAATTTACCCTGCACAATGAAGAAATTAATGCCTCAACAGCAGCACAGCCATATTCGCACTCTACCCAAAACGGTACTACTTAACTTCTTGAAGACGGCATTAAAAAAGAAATAAAATGTACATATTTTCACCTGAAAAATACAAACTCTTCCAAAACATTTCCATCTGTAAAAGCAAACTATCCCAAAACAGCCTCGATAGCATCTATTAGTAATATGCCAAATGCACTACATTTACCCTCAAACATCGCCCTCCACCAGAAATAAAAAAGTTTTATATATATATATATATATATATATATATATATATATATATATACACACACACACACACATACATTTTCATCCTTAAAAACAACTGTTTGCAAATCATCCCAAAACAACCACTGTAGACTCAAATAATAAGGTACAGCACACCCCCCAAAAATAGAGAATTATATACACACTTTTTTGTACAACTATAAAAACTACTACTTGGAAATCCTAAACAACCACTACAGGTCTAACTAGTGTACAGTGCACCCCATTTATCTCTGAACATTAAAAAAAGTAAAAATTAAAATAAAACAGTACTGCTGCTTTTTAAAAAGTTAGAGCCATAAAGTACTAGTTGTACTTAACACTGAAATCAGTCTTTATTGGGATGGCTTCCTGTCTGGCTTCCCTGCTGGGCTGGCTTGGCTGGCTTATTGGTTTCTGTTCTAGACTGGTATGCTTGCTGACTTCCCTTCTAGACTAGTGTGCTGGTTTCCCCCGTGGGCTGGCTGGACAAGCTTCTCTCCTGGGCTTGCTGTACTGGCTTCCCTCCTGGGATGGCTGAACTGGTTTGCTGCCTTCCTTTCTGGTTCCTTAATCACTGAAACAAAGAAATATCACTTATTTTGCTGGAAAATCTTCTTTGGTTTGTACACACACTTATAAAAGCTCTCTACAGCCATGGGCTATGTATGTCTCTTCCTGTCCCAAGTCCTGCCTCCTTTATGAATTTCAGCCAATTGATGCACAAGTATAAACACCTGGACCTAACAGGGAACAGCTCTGCCTGCAGGTCTGGGTTGGTGATGTAACCGAATCACCAAGGAAAAGCCAGAAGTAAGGCTTTTCTGCAGCAATTCAGCACTTTGGCAAAGCAAGATTTTTGTAATTCCACTGCTCCATACAGTGGGCAATGAGATAATTTCATCCAACCCATGAGTGTCCTGCTGGTAACAGTAAGGGTGATGACCTCAATCTCTGTTAGTGTAGCATACGTATACATAAAGTAATGTAGGTACCATGTGAGCTCTGGGACCAATATGCTTCTCATAAGTAATAAAAACTGTGTTCCAGTCTCCTGCCCAGAACACCATCCCTTCTTGTTCTGTAACCCACTCTAACATTCTAACTATAATTTATTGAACAATACATGCTGGTATGTATGTATGTACATAACACTCCTTCTAACTTCCCTCTTACTAATACAAATCTACCATTATCTTTTTGTATGTCCAGCAGCTAGCAAGCCATATTTATAAGCAGTAGTGTAGCAATGCACCTTCTGACTCCTGATTGAGGAGATGAAAATCATAATAATTTGTACCAGAGGTTACATAACTTTATGCTCAGCGTCATTCAAATGCAAATCTTACTGTAAATCAGAGGCCTAATTTGTGTAATGTTCACAGATACCATGGATCTTTTTACAAGATTTGAAAAGCCATTAACATACCATGATAAGACTGCAAATTTTAATTATGTGGCTGAACATTATTGCAGCATCTTCCTGTCTAGCTTCAACCCTTAATTTTTGATTATACAAGCTACAGACAGGTGATACATTTGCAAGTGAGTATAACATTACGTTAACTTATGTTGCATCATTTCCTGTATCCTAAACTGTGTAAAACTTTTTGTAAGGTTGTAACGAATATCAGAAACAATAACGTTTAGCAATAATTTATACAAACTCTAAAAAATTGCAACTTATTTAATATTTTCTGTAATACATTATCAAGTAAGATACAGTCTATTCTGGGTGAATATAACCAGCAGTTATGTTTTCCTAATGCAACATTCATTAGTTTCCGAGCCTTCCTCACATCCCCACCTCAAACTACTGTGATATCTGCATCTAACTTTCCCATTACTTCACCCCTTGAGTTAAATGCTGGGGCTCCAGTAATAAATAGTTTTAATTGTTCCCAAACTCTCTTCACCATAATACGAGATAGCTTTCAAAATTTACAGACACATTATTCTTATTTAAGTGTCACACTATGTTTCAAATTTACTTTCTACACTTACAGCTACAAAGAACAATGTTATTCTGTACAGCTTATTTTCAGACCAGTCCTTTAATGTTCATTTAAATGTTTCTTCAATTCACTGAACCAAGAAATTCCTCTGCCTGCTCAAACAGGAATATGAGGCAACAGTTTCCTTCTTTCAGGATGTTTTCCTTAACTGTTGTAGTGCAGATGTAAAGACTATCTTAAAATATTGTAGCTTAAAGAGAAAGCACCACTATAAAGCCAAATCTTTGCAACTTGTATGCTGTATACTAAAAGCAAGAACATTACTTTGTATAGCAGAATAATTGTACTTACAAAGACATCAGTGAGTCCTTAGTACCTTATGCATCCAGATGATGTTCATCGTGTTTCACTGTTGCAGTCATTACACTTGGGTTATCCTGCTGGCAGGCTACCCGCAGTCGGCCTGAATTCCAAAGTCCTGGTCCGGCGTCGGTTGCTGTCGCCTCTTCCCTGACGTCAGTGCACCAGGGGTATATAAGATGCAGCCAATGCCATTTTATCCAGTCTTTCTTGCCGTGCGGTGCCTGAAGCAAAAGCAGTTCGCAAGTGCTGGTCGGCCAACTTCTGAGATTTTCAAAATTGAATTTCAGATCCGAAGTCTTCAATAAAGCTAAGTACCCGTTAGAAACTTTTTCTTGCTCCAGACCAATGTCAGAAAAAGTTAACAATTGTATTTCTTGTGGGAAGCAAATACCTCATAAGGATTTTCATTCTTACTGTATTCCTTGCCTAGGCCCTGACCACGACGTTGCTAGTTGTCGGTTTTGTGCTAGATTTAACCAACGCACTATTAAGCATAGTACGATTTTGCTTTTCATTACTTTGGCCTAAGTTTTAACTATATAATGCCGTCGGAACAGCTGACGACCAGAGTTCATAAAAAGCGCAAGGAAAAAGAAAAGGACAGCCATCCGAGGTCCAAAACCGACGACAAAGCCTCTTCTAGGCCAGTCGCCAGTTCTCAGTGAGGCACTTTCGCAGCCCCTGACACCCATTACCTCAGAGCCATAGGCCGCCTCCGACTCCCACATGGAGACAACTAGGCCTCTGGATACTCAAGGTATTGGGCCTTCGGAAAATAATCCCTCAGATGGGTCCAGAGCCGCTGAGCAGGCATCGGCTTCTGAGGGTGTTTTCAGACCTACACAGCTTTACATCAAGCCAACTTCAGCATCCAAGACAAAGACTAAAACAGCTTTAAAGACAAGGAAACAAGTACAGCATTCTCCAGGACAAACTTCCATGCCTAAGAAACAGATGCTCAAAATGGCCGAAGACCTAATTACTTTGATCAGGGGTTCCCATCCCCCTCCTGATAAGAGGCCTAGGCAAGACACTGAATATGATTCCTCTGATCAGGTTTCCATTTCCTCTGACTCCTCTTCAGAACAGGGATACTCTATTCCTCCCTATGAGGATTCTGATGCTGAAGAATCTATTCCTTCAGCTTCTCCTCCTGAGGATTATTCCTTTGGGGAAACCCTGCACACTGGGAGAGCCAAGATTATTCAGAATCAAAGAAAAGGCTTAGAGACTTTCTTTTACTACCTCAGCACAGACCTCTTGCTATTCCACCTGTTCTAGACATTGTAGATGATGTATTTTCAGAGTCCGGACTGTCTCCCGACTCTTTACCTCCTGCACCTGTTAAGCCAGACAGATACTACAGGGTTCCAGATTCTCATAAATTTCTATATAAAAACCCTGCTGCTGAACCAGAAACTATATCTCAGGGTCCCAAAGGGGTCAAGGCCTCTACTGCAAAAAACCCTGTCCCCTCAGATAGAGATTCAAGGGCAGTGGACAGATGGGGGGAAAAAAAGTTTACACTTCTGCTACTTTGGCTGTAAGGGCTTTAAATTGTCAGTTTCATATGCTTAAATATCAGCAATACTTAATGTCTCTGCTAAAACAGAAAATGTTGACAAATTCTGAATGTTCTGAGAACAAGGAAATGCAGGATTTATTGCATGCAGCTGAACAAGTGGGAAAGCATACTTTGCAATGTGGTTTTGATTCACTGGAGGCCTCTTGCAGGGCCGCTGTTACAGGTTCTGTAATTAGAAGGCATGCTTGGTTAAAGGAACAGACTCTGCCTGATCATGTTAAAGCAAAATTATTGGATGCTCCATTATAGCATGATACTTTGTTTGGTGTTAAGGCAGAAGAGGTGTTGAAGAAAATGGAGGATAAAGCTAAATCTATGCAGACAGTAAAGGATTTCTTACAGGTACAGCCACCCAGATTTAGCAGGAACTGGCCTTCTAAGAATTGGTCCTTTCCCATCTCAGACAGGCCACAAAGAGGCAGATACAGATGCCCTGGAGGCAGACAACAGCCCCAGGGCTCATACAGGCCCAAACAATGGGGTGCTTCTACCTCCAAAAGTGGAGAAGACAAATCACAGCCATATAGGAAACAGTCCCAATGACTTCCCTCTGCCAATGCCAAGCTTTTATCTTTTGGCAGCACCCTTAGGGGGAAAGCTAGCACTTTTTTCACAAAATTGGCACATGATCACCCAGGACAAATGGGTCTTAAATATAGTCTCTCAGGGCTACAGGTTCCACTTTCACACCCTTTCAAAGGCAAAAGGTATGCCAGACCTGCCACACAATCGGTGGGCAGAGGCACAAAAACAAGTTTCATCTCTCATGGACATGAGGGCTATTCATCCAGTGCCTCAACAAGAGCAGGGACAAGGATTTTACTCAAGACTTTTCTTTGTACTAAGAAAGGACAAAGCATGGAGACCAATTCTGGACATGTCTATTCTAAATACTTTCCTGGATGTTCCAAAATTCAAAATGTTGACTGTGCAGCAGCTTCTGCCCATGCTGGGCAAGAAGGCTTGGCTTGTAACTTTGGACCTCAAAGAGGCATACCTGCATGTCCCAATCAGACAATCCTGCAGAAGATACCTAAGATTTATAGAAGGCTCAATGCATTACCAATTTTCTGCACTGCCCTTTGGCTTATCTACTGCGCCCAGGGTCTTCACAAAATGCCTGGCACCAGTAATTGCATTTTGCAGACAAAGAGGAATTCAAATATATCCCTACTTGGACGACTGCCTTATTCAAGCAGAGACCAAAGACATTCTACTAAAGCATCTGGCGTTTGTAAAAAGATTACTAATTTGCCTAGGGTACACAGTAAATTAAAAGAAATCAAAACTAGTACCCTCTCAAGAGATAATATTCCTGGGTGCAAGCTTAAATACAACTGCCCAGATAGCTTATCTCACGCCAGACAAACAAAGGCAACTGACTTCTTACTTCGAAAGCATGGCAACAAAGACCCAGTTATCTGCAAGAAAAATTCTGCAGGCTCTGGGCTACATGGCATCCTGCATTCTGCTAATTCTATATGCAAGATTGCATATGAGGAAACTACAGTGGTATCTAAAAAGTGTTTGGACTCAACATTGCCACAGCCTGGAATCATTAATTTCACTCATTCCCTGCCTGCAACAGGAGTTTCAATGGTGGGCACAGGCGTGTTACCACAACAAGGGACAGCCGTTCACTTTACCCACAGCCAGGCAAACACTAACAGCAGATGCATCAGATTATGCCTGGGGGGCCCACATGGCAGGAAAATGTATTCAGGGCACATGGCCTGCAAGCCAAAGGCATCTTCACATCAATCAAAAAGAGATGCTAGCTGTACAAAATGCCCTCACAGCCTTCAAGGACCTACTTCATCCAGGACAGCTGCTGATAAAGACGGACAACATGACAGTCATGTGGTACATAAACAAGCAGGTGGGCACACATTTCTACCCCCTCTGCAAAGAAGCCATGATTTTGTGGAACACAGCATTGACTTACCAAGTACACCTGCAAGCACAATTCCTGCCAGGAAAAACAAATGCTCTGGCAAACGAACTAAGCAGAAACCTCATGGATCTTCACAAGTGGAAACTAGATCCACAAATCTTCAACATGATAACAAGGAAATGGGGATGCCCAGACATAGATCTTTTTGCATCCCCTCACAACTGCCAACTTCAGAGATTCTGCACAAGGACTTATCACAAACAAGCATGGAAAGTGGATGCTTTGTCATTCAGCTGGAACAACCTTACAGTATATGCCTTTCCTCTACTGCCTCTCCTCTCCAAGATACTCCTAAAGGTCAGACAAGCGAAGCCACAAATGATACTATTTGCCTCGGATTGGCCATGCCAACACTGGTACCCAATCCTAAGGAGCTTGTCTCAAGGCCCAGCCAGGACATTGCCTCAAATTCTTCATTTACTGACCCAACAAAACAATCAGATCCTGCACAGCCAACTCAAAACCCTAAATCTAGCAGCATGGCGGATAGTGTAACCATTCAGAATACACCTCTCTCTAAAGCGGTTATGGATGTTATTTTGGAGGCCAGGAGGCCCAGCACCAGAAAATCTTATGCAGAAAAATGGGAGAGATTCTGTGCTTGAAACCAGGCACAAGGAATTGACACGCTTGTTCCAAATATTCCTCAGATTTTACAATATCTAACTGAGATGCTAGACAAAGGCCTATCCTTCTCATCAATTAAGATCCATGCCTCTGCCATTTCAGCTCATTACAATATGGACCCACCTATTTTTTCACATCCATTACTTAGGCAGTACCTCAGGGGGGTCAAAAACATTAGACCTCCAAGGAGAGTACCAATACCTGCATGGGACCTCAATTTTGTCTTGGAAAAACTCACACTGCCTCCTTTTGAGCCAGCCAATACAGCTGAGATAAAATTCTTATCATGGAAAACAGCTGTGCTCCTAGCAATAACTTCAGCAAGAAGAGTCTCAGAGTTACAGGCATTAATGGCTGTGGAACCTTTTATTATCTTCCATCCGGACAGGGTTTCTCTAAGGACAAACCCAACATTTATGCCTAAGGTAGTGTCCATTGTGGCTTTTAACCAAACCATTCATTTGCCTACTTTTTACCCACACACACAGAATAAAGGGGAGAGACTTGTACATTCTTTGGACATACACAGACAGCTATGCTTCTACTTGGACAAAACTAAAGCTTTCAGAAAGACTGAGCAACATTTAGTGGCATATGCTGCAGGATCACAAGGAAAGGCTATCTCAAAGCAAACTATTTCAAAATGGATAGGACACTGCATTCGTTTCTGCTATTCACAACATGGCAAATCAGTGCCTAAGGGCATTAGACCACATTCTACCAGGGCAGCAGCCACCTCAGCAGCCTTCCTCAGAGGAGTACCAACCAAGGATATTTTGGAGGCTGCAACTTGGACTTCAGTGCACACTTTTACTAAGCACTACCACTTACCTCTTTACTCTAAATCCAGAGCAGGCTTTGCCACTGCAGTTCTGCAGGGCCTCATAGCCACTCCTAATTTTGTTTAGACCCAGCCGCCCAACCTCAGCTTTGGGATTCAACCCAAGTGTAATGACTGCAACAGTGAAACACGATGAACATAGTACAGTTGTGTACCTACCATAAATGTAGATGTTCGAGTGTATTCACTGTTGCAGTCCAGGTTACCCACCCACCATCCCCCTTTCTGTGCTGGGACTTATCTGTACTTCTCTATTCTATACAACCTATGTGGTGTATTTGCTTGTAGATGAAGGTAATGTTTATTTTAGTGCATGCTTTTTATAAGCAATATTTTTTAGCCTACCCTTTTGGGGGCACCTGACATCTGGGGCAAGAAAAACTGAAGAAAATGGCATCAGCTGCATCTTATATACCCCTGGCGCACTGACATCAGAGAAGAGGCGACAGCAACCGACGCCGGACCAGGACTTTGGAATTCAGGCCGACTGCGGGTAGCCTGCCAGCAAGATAACCCAAGTGTAATGACTGCAACAGTGAATACACTCGAACATCTACATTTATGGTAGGTACACAACTGTACTTTCTTCGTGTTTCACTGTTGCAGTCATTACATTTGGGTTATCTGCCTGCAGGTAGCCCTCAGCTGGCCTGAATACCAGAGTCTTGGATTCCTGTGTCGGATGCTGTTTCTTCTTCCATGACGTCAGGCCGTCAGGGGTATAAAACATGCAGCCGACACCATTACACCAGT